>NW_019154132.1:7269923-7388087 GCF_002288905.1 Enhydra lutris kenyoni | reverse complement strand
AGAGAGAGAGAGAGAGAGAGGGAAGCAGGCTCCCTGCCAAGCAGAGAGCCCGACGTGGGACTCGATCCCAGGACCCTGAGATCATGACCCGAGCCGAAGGCAGCGGCCTAACCCACTGAGCCACCCAGGCGCCCGTCTGTCACACCTCTTAAGGAAAAATGTGTCGTCAGCCCTCCTGTCAGTCTCATCCCACATCAAACAAACATTATGTTTGCTTGTTCTGGGTCTCCCACACCCACTAGAACGGAAGCAGAGGGAGGGCAGTAGGGAGTTGTGTACTTGGTACATTGTATGCCTTGTCCCTAATACAGGTTGAACCCTTAATCAGCACTCAACCTGTCCTTGAAGACTGCTTCCTGCTTTTCATGGGTTATCTCCTCCAGTCCTTATATTAACTATTCTTTATATCATCAGGCTTTTTTTTTTTTAATGGAAAAAATAAAAATAAAATAAAATAAATAAAACAATAAAATAAAATAAAACATGGAAAAACAAACTGAGGCTTAGAACAGTCAGGTTTCTCAGATACAAACTCAGGCAGTCCAACTCATGCACACATTTTTGACCCTGAGGTTATACATACAAATATCTTCATTCTGGGTACCCTTGAAATATCTAGAGTTTCAGTGTTGTTGAGGATATCTGGTTACTGTGGTGTCAGATAGAGCAATTTGGCTGAAGTTTGGATTTATAAACTGACCAAGCTAGGCTAAGCAGGATGTATGTGTGAATGTGAAAGCATGTATTGTTATTATAGATGGGTATTAACTTCCCAGCGATTATACTAGTCTGGCCCAATAACAGCTTATATACAAGTGTGAGTCTATAAGAATTCTTTCCACACTAACCCTTTACTGGATGTCTTACGAATAATTGAAGAATTGGGTTCAATATTTTATCTCTTTTGCTTTGGTCACTTATTCTGGAAATTTTGTGTGTGTGTTTTCTGTCTTCCCTTTACCTTTACTGAAAACTTTTTAATACAGCTTCTCAAACTGTTCCTCTTAGGACATCACCACTCCCGATGTTGAACATTTCAAAGAGAGTGAGAAAGTTAGTGATACGATGCTACAAAAATTGAAGCAGTTCCATCTTAAGAAGAAAAGTTTAGATAAAGAGGTACTGTATTTATTGTTTATTCTAAAAATTGTATCATGTTTGGTGAAAAAAATCAAAGACAAAGATAACTTGAACAAAGTATAAAGAAATTCTGCAAATTTGGGATTTTTTTTAAAAAGAGTTGTTTTGGGCAGGGCACTTGGGTGGCGCAGTTGGTTAAACATCTGACTCTTGGTTTCCACTCAGGACATGATCTCAGGGTCATGAGATTGAGACCCATGTCAGGCTTCTTGCTCAGCTTCTGGGTCTGCTTGAGATTCTCCCTCTCCCTCTGCCCCTCCTGCTCATTCTCTCTCTCTCTCTCTCTCTCTCTCTCTCAAATAAAAGACGATAGCAGGATGTTAATTTGTGCCACTTTTAATGTGAGAGGAATACAGAAGTGGCAAGTTTATCAGTTAATGGAATAAAAACATTGTCAAATATGGGATCTTTGATTGTAGAAACAAATTCAGTCCAATGTTATGAGGAAATTATTTCTCTGAACTGAGGTGGACAGAAAATTTATTATGGATAATCTGGGGAGTCTCTTTGTCTCCTAGCTAACCTGATGAAGGAATAACAGATACACAGAGAAAATACTGTCCTCCATTTCTTAAACCAACCTTCAAAAATAAGCCCCAGTGAGGGTTGGAGCAGGATATTACAGAAACACAATTTCAGATATTTGTGTTGTTTTGGTAAATTTACTGAAATATTGCCAGGTGAAATAATGTAGTGTCTGTAATTGGACTCTGTGAAGGGGGATTGGAGGGAAGAGAGCATGGTCGGGGGTATAAATGATATATAATTGTCCGCTAGCCATCAGTAGTTGAAGCTGGGTGATAATTACATGGAGGGTCATTCCATTTTTTTTCTCTGTTTTTTTAAATATTGGAAATTTTGGGGGTGCTGGGTGGCTCAGTCAGTTAAATGTCCAACTCTTGATTTCAGTTCAGGTCATGATCTCAGGTTCATGAGATCGAGCCCCAAGCCCTGTGTAGGGCTCCACACTCAGCAGGGAGTTTGCTTTTCCCTCTCTCTCTCTTTCTCTCTCTTTCTCAAATAAATAAATAAATAAATCTTTCTAAAAATTAAAAAATTAAATATTGGAAATAGTTCATAATAAAAATAATTCTGTGCATCACACTTTACCTCACTGATTTGGGGAGAAATATGTATACTGAATATTAAAATTTATTGTCATTTTCATAAAGGAGCAAACGAACAAATAGAAATGATTATAAATTACATCTAGGAAAAGTTGGTAGTTCCCCCCCCCCTTTAAAGAAGAATTCTGATAGCCTAACTGTGAAAACACCTGAATATTGGGATAAACTCCCAGAGATCCCAAGCCCACCCTCAGGTTCCATGATCTGCTAGGACCCGGTGATAGTCACAGCTATGTTTCACCATGAGAAGCTACAGAGCAAAGTCAGCAGAGGGAAAAGGGGCTTGGGGCACAGTCCAGAGGAAGCCAGATTCAAGCTGCCAAGAGCCCCTCCCCAGTGGAGTCACACAAGATGCACTTTATTTTCCCAGCAATGAGCTGTGATAATACGTGTGAAATTTTTACCAGGGTCTCATTAGAGACCCAGCACCCAGGGTTTTTATTGGGGGCTGCTCACATAGGCATGTCCCCCTAGCGTGTACCAAACTGGACCTTCCAGAAGGAAAGAGGCATTCAGCATAAACGACACGTTCTGTACAGATAGGTTAGGCGCAACGAGCCATTCAGATTATAGAATGATGGCACTCCTCCTGCAATGCACATTCCCAGATGCCAGTCAGGGGGCAGCGTGACGAGCAGGCATTCCTGAGGGAAGCAGTCTCTGATCTGCTGTGTGAACTTTCTTCTGCACAAGAGCTGTAAAAACAGTAGATCTTTGGAGACCAGGGACTAGACAGGGCATGGTTTGATGATTTTATTATCAATGTTATCGAATGTAGTTTTATTTCTTCTCCTTTTCTGAAATATAAAACGCTTTTTTCCTTAGCTATTAGAACATAAAGACAAAATCACAGCTTTTAGAGAGCTAATTGCAAAAGAAAAAGCATTTCAAGATCAGGTTTTTGAGGTGAGTTTAACATTTCCCATGTACTGTCTTTAACATGCAAAAATACGATTTCAAATATCTATGTTCTCTTGGTATATTTGTCAAAATCCTTTTAGCTCCAAGTTCTACACTTCTATGATTCTAGCCACTGAAGAGCTCTTTGATTGTTAAGCTTATAAAGTATTTATTATCAAATTTCCCAAGGAATGTGCAAGTATTGGAAGTGAGCACAAATGTATTTAATCTCAGTTTACAGGTTTTGATTCAGATGAAGCCACAAGTGCTGGAGATATACCCGTCTTACTGGGAGCCAAACTGAATAGGTACCACAGTCTGAATGAAGAACCTGATTTCTTGATAAGAAAGACCTTTTGTTGATTTGCTGGCATTTTTATCCATAGCACCATTTTATTAACGAATTTAAGCCACCACCATTCTTACTATATCAGACTGTTCATTAAAACAGTCACATACTGGCACTGTGGCAGTATCATTCGACCATAAAAATATAGAATTAAAGTTTGCATTTTCAGGTTTTGAAATTTTACATCTTGTTCTACCTGACTCTTGTTTAGACTAATCAGATTTATTTCTTTCCAAATGCAGTAATCAAAAAAAGGGGTGTTGTTTTTCACAGTGATTGAAACACATTTATGCTACCACCATTTTTTTAAGTTCATTTATTTATTTATTTATTTATTTATTTATAATCTCTACACCCAACATAGGGCTCTAACTCACAGTCCTCAGATCTAGAATTGCATACTCTTCCGACTGAGCCAGCCACCACCATTCTTAATTTATCAGTAGCTGTTTACAACAACTATGATTAAGGAGTACTTCAGGTAATAGTTCACTTTAGATGCCGTCTAAAGTTGAAGGCATCACTACAGAAAAGAAATGGTCATTATGTGATTTGATGGAGACGTTAGCTACTGTTGTGGTGGTGATCATTTTGCAGTACAGAATGTATGAAATCAGCATGCTGGACACCTTAAACTTACACAGTACTATGTGTCAGTTATATCTCAATAAAGCTGGAAAAAAATAAAGGCAGATGGAACAGGAAAAATATGCTATAAGAAAGTAAAAATGTGATCTTGGGGGCTGAGATCCTGGGGGTGGTTCAGTGGGTTAAAGCCTCTGCCTTCGGCTCAGGTCATGATCTCAGGGTCTTGGGATCGAGCCCCACTTCGCACTCTCTGCTCAGCAGGGACCCTGCTTCCCTTCCTTTCTGCCTGCCTCTCTGCCGACTTGTGATCTCTGTCAAATAAATAAAGAAAATCTTTTTAAAAAATGTGATCTTGGTATCTAGGTAGTTACAGAGTTGCAATCCAACTGGATCTCACATAAGAAAAGGTGATTAATTAATATAATTTATTTTAATAGCAGTTAGAGAAGTCTACCATATTTCTAAATTGTTAAAAATTGGCATTCCGCAATAAATTCATAGCATAACCATTCATCTTTGAGAGAGAAGAAAAAGTCCAATGTGGCGAGGGCTCAAAAGTTTCTCATAATTCACTATTCTTTTAAATTTAACAAGTAATTATTGACTTCTCACAAAAGGCTAAAAATGCTAGTCACTATGGGGGCAGAAAGCCAAATCAAACATGATCTCTGCTTCTGAGAAACCTGGAAAAGAAGATAAAATACATAAATAAGTGTTCATGAGGGATAAAAGGGAAGTTCCTTAAAAAGTGATACAGTGACCAGTGTCTAACAGGGGCAGTGTTTGTCTAATGATAAGCTCAGATGAGGAACAGATACTGTCCAAGTTGGGGAGTCATGCGACACCTTATGAAGGCAGTGGCAACTGGACTTTGAAGACTAATAAAATCTGAGCACAGGGAGATGAGAGGAGAGCCCTCAATCAATTCTGTCATTAGTAGTTTCTGTGCTTTGGGCATAAAAGTTAATACAAGTGGACCTTCCTCTTCCCAGCAGTGGGAGGCTGGAATGAGAAAGAGGACACAGCTAGAAGCATGTCAGACACACTATGTCGTTTCTAGAATGTGCGGCAGGCTACTTGTACAAACTGTCTCTCAGAAAAACCGAATAATTGATGAGGGAGGGAAAGCTCCTCACTGAAAAGGTAAGCTACTAAAAGCAGAAAAGAAAAGGGATCTTTTGGGGGCAATTATAATGGCTGCTAAAACCTTACATTCAAGACTGAGGGGGAGGTTTTTGCTTTTTGCTTTTTTTTTTTCTTTTCTTTTTTTGAGAGAGAGAGAGAGAGAGTGTTGGTGATGTTGGGGAAACAGAAGGAGAGGGAGAGAGAGAGAGAATTCCAAGCAGACTCCAGATCCGGCACAGAGCCTGATGCAGAACTCAATGTGAGGTTCAGTCTCACCACCCTGAGTTCATGACCCGAGCCAAAATCAAGAATCGGATGCTTAACCGACTGAGCCAGCCAGGCGCCCCTGAGGGGAGCTTTTAATGAATGGGTCAATCTGACAAGCTCCTGAGCTTGTTAATCAATCTCAAGCCGCTAAAGGTGAGCCACGCACACCCCCTGATGTGATGCAAGAGGACAGGCACAGCAGATCTATGAAGTCTTCTCACCAAAACAGCTGGATCCGAAAGCAGACTTCTAGACCGAACTATCTTGACCGTGGATAAATAGAGATGACACCATGATAACAAATCCAGAGTGGAGAAGATTTGCATCAGTAAACACTTGGCACAAGAAAAGGGAGGGAGAGGAAAGGAATAGTTGGTATGGACAGTGGAGACAATGAACACATCAACCAAATGCAGTGTGTCACACCTGTGTAGGTCCTGATTCGAACAAACCTACTCTAAAAAGGTATTTGTCAGAGAGCAGAAAAAGGAACACATTCCGGTATTAGAGAATATTAATATTTTAATATCATTATTAATTTTAATATCGATATTGTGCTTTTAGTTAATTTTTTAAAGTTTTATTTATATAATATCATAATACCCAATGCGGGGCTCGAACTCACAGCCCCTGAAATCAAGAACTGTATACTTCTCTGACTGAGCCAACCAGGCACCCAAGTATCATTGTGTTTTTAAAACCCCTTATGGGGACGCCTGGGTGGCTCAGTCGGATAAGCGGTTGCCTTCGGCTCAGGTCATGATCCCGGGGTCCTGGGATCGAGTCCCGCATCGGGCTCCTTGCTTGGTGGGGAGCCTGCTTCCTCCTCTCTCTCTCTCTGCCTGCCTCTCTGTCTGCCTGTGCTCGCTATCTCTCTGTCAAATAAATAAATAAATAAAATCTTTAAAAAAAAATAAAAAATAAATAAAAACCCTTATGTGTTACATATAGAAAAGTATTTATGAGTGAATTAATAGAATGTTTAATTTTGCTTTATTTTTTTCTCTTAATTTAAATTCAACTAATTAACATATAATGTATTACGAGTTTCAGAGGTAGAGTTCAGTGATTCATCATTCTTTTTTTTTTTTTAAAGCTTGGGTATAAGTGAAGAGGGTAGCAGCCAGTACAGCTTCTTAGTTCTGGTTTTTTTGTTTTGTTTTTAAGATTCACTTGTCAGAGAGAGAGCACACAAGCACAAGCAGGGGGAATTGCAGGCAGAGGGAGAAGCAGGCTCCCAGCCAAGCAGGGAGCTGAATGGCAGATTTGATCCCATGACCCTGGGATCACGACCTGAGCCGAAGGCAGACACCCAATTGACTGAGCCACCCAGGCATCCCTCATCATTCTCATATAATACCCAATGCTCATTATATCACATGCCCTCCTTAATATACATCACCTATGATTAAGAGTCTCTTACGATTTTTCTCCCTTTCTGATTTCGTCTTGTTTTATTTTTCCCTCCCTCCCCCTATGATCTTCTGCACATATAAGTAAAACCATATGATAATTGTCTTTCTCTGATTGACTTATTTTGCTTAGCATCATACCCCCTCGTTCCACCCACAGTATTGCAAAAATGGCAGGATTTTTTTTTTTGATGGCTGAATATTCCATTGTAAATATATACCACATCATCTTTATTCATTCATCTGTCAGTGGACATCTGAGCTCTTTCCATAGTTTGGCTATTGTGGACATTGCTGCTATCAACACTGGGGTGCACGTCCCCCTTCAGTTCACTACATTCATATCTTTAGGGTAAATACCCATTAGTGCAGTTGCTGGGTCATAGGGTAGCTCTGTTTTCAACTTTTTGAAGAACCTCCTTATTGTTTTCCAGAGTGGCCGCACCAGCTTGCATTCCCACCAACAGGGTAGGAGGGCTCCCCTTTCTCCGCATCCTCACCAGCATCTGTCATCTCCTGACTTGTTAATTTTAGCCATTCTGACTGGTGTGAGGTGATATCTCATTGTGGTTTTGATTTGTATTTCCCTGATGCCAAGTGATGCGGAGCATTTTTTCATGGTGTCTGTTGGCCATCTGGATGTCTTCTTTGAAGAAATGTCTGGTCATATCTTCTGCCCATTTCGTGATTGGGCTATTTGTTCTTTGGGTGTTGAGTTTGGTAAGTTCTTTATAGATTTTAGATACTAGCCCTTTATCTGATGTCATTTGCTAGTATCTTCTCCTATAGAGTGGGTAGGTTTGCTTTTAAATACTCCAGGGAAATGAAAACATGGCAGAATTGGGGAGGCGGGAGGTTGGAGACAGATGAAAAGATGATGGAAAAGTATTGATAATTGTTGAAGTTAAGTGATGGACACACAGTGCTTCATTATTTGCTCTACTTTTGTATGTGTTTGGAATTTTCTGAAGTAAAGCGTTTTTGAAATGCAGAAGCGTGCTCCAGAAGGCTCACTTCTCATTCTCTAAGGAGCTCTAGGCCAGCAAGACGTGATCTGCTAGAGTGAAATTAGATGGCTTATGTGTCCTTTACTATTGTCATGTGCTTATCTCGTGGCCCTTCTGACCCCTTGCTTTTGGTTCTTCACAATTCTGAACTTCCTGTTCCTTTCACCTTCTGACCTCCTCCAGCTTGAGATAGGGTCTTTGACCCCAGCTTCACCTACTGCTGGGCTCTAATAACACCGCGGGTATTTAACTGTCAGGGACAAAAATGTCTCCTGATCCTAGGAGCCTTGGATAAAGTACACCGAAGTCAGGGATTTGGTCAGAGTGAACAGACGAGAGTCTAGTTAATAGTGCTGTGGTTTAGGGTTCAGGTTAGGCTAATAATAATGATTCCTCAAGGTCCTCCTAGAGCCCATCTTCAGTAAAATAGTAATCTTTTTATAAAAATAAAATTTTTTAGGGGCACCTGTGTGGCTCGTCAGTTAAGCATCTGCCTTCAGCTTAGGTCATGATCCCAGGATCCTGGGAGGCAGTCCCCACTCAGCAGGGAGCCTGCTACTCCCTCTCTCTCTGTAGCTTCCGGCTTGTACGCACTCTTTCTCTCTCTGTCAAATAAATAAATAAAATCCTGGGGCGCCTGGGTGACTCAGTGGGCTAAAGCCTCTGCCTTCGGCTCAGGTCATGATCTCAGGATCCTGGGATGGAGCCCCACATCGGGCTCTCTGCTCAGCGGGGAGCCTGCTTCCCCCTTCTTTCTCTGCCTACTTGTGATCTCTCTATGTCAAATACATAAATAAAATCCTTAAAAAATAAAATAAAATATTTGAAACCGGTAATATAGAAGATATCCTTTAACTGTTATTATATAATAGTTGAAGATTAAAAAAAAACATATACTTCACTATACTTTACTATGTATATATATACACTTCACTACACAGACACACTCACACAGACTTTACTATAGTATTCTCTGCATTACATAAAGCATTTAATTTATTATTTTAATAGTCTTCACAGATGTTTATTTCTAGTCAAGGAAATACTTAGAAGGTAGCAGATTATTTTCATGTTCATCTCCTATAATCATAAAATAAGGAAACAAATATGATGTAAGACAGAAAATTACCACTCTAGGAAAAATGTTCTAAGGGAGACAAAAGAAACGGTCACAACCCAGTGTCTTATGGTTCCTCTGAGTATTAAACATACCCCCCAGTTCCTGGGTTTGGACACAGTATTCCCTTGAGCAAGCTTTAGAGTTTAGTGGGCTTCTCTGCCACTAGGAAACCTCCTGAGGAAGACTGTGGGCTCACTTGAACTCCAGCCACACAGATGAGATGGCTGTCCAGTCAGGTCCAACTCGTGCTCCTCGGTTTCCACAGGAAGATGTCAACCTTACCATCTGTTTCCTTGCTCTCTCAAGCACCCTGGGCACTTATTTTATCAAGGGATGCTAAGTCCCCATTGCCATGGCCCAGGACTAGGGTGTAAGATCTTTGGGCGGCCATTACTGTGCCTACCACACCCTATTCCTCAACTTCCTGGCTTCAGTTTTCCTAAATCCTATTCTGACGCTGGTGTAAGAACCAATGCTTGCACTACGGACCCTTGTTGTGGGATCTGACATCAGCCTATTCGCTGACCAACTCAGTTTGTTTAAGAACTTGTCATCCCCGAAGGATTGCCTGTGCAGCCATCTCACGGCTCTCGGAGTCATGCACAGTAGAAAACACAGTTCACTTCTTGGGTCAGATACATATGTATCCCTACACAGAAGAAACACTTGTTTTTTATTCTTCTATTTCATGTCTTTGTGTTGGTCATAAATTCATTTCACTGCTTAATAAGGAGTCACAAACTGGGTCATGATTATTCTCAGCTGCTGTGTGGAACATGCTGGCTTGGCCTTCACAGAATTGCTTTTCCCAAGCGGTGGTTGGTGCTATGCCCTCAGCAATCCTAGGAAACCCCTTTCTCCATTTCTTACAGAGATTATTGTTTCACTTAGTGCCATGGGGATAAGAGCTTCCTTTGAGAAAACAAATGTGTTTCCATCACATTAATAATGAAAACCATGTCAATGACCAGAGTTCAGTTTTGCTTTATCCAAAGGGAAATTCAATCAATCAATCAATCAATCAGCCAGCCTTCAGATGTCCCAGTCTCCTAGGCCATTCATAACAATGATAGATAGATCTACTGTTCTGGTGAAATGTTATTTCTATATTGACACACTTTCTCTCTTAAGTTGACAAGAGCAGAATGTAAGATAACCCCATATGAGGAAAAAGTATTAATGGAAGCAAAAGAAAAATTTTTTTTCTTAGGAAACCTGGAATTATGAACTAGATAGAGCCAAATATCTTGACTGTATCACCAGGCCACTTGTACCCCTCATCACAAAAGATCTCAGTGATCCTAGTAGAGTGGTGTATGGTAGGCATAGTAATGGCCGCCCAAAGATCTCCACACCCTAGTCCTGGGACAAAGCAATGGGGACTTTGCATCCCTTAATAAAATAAGAAATCTAGGCACTTATGGCAAAAGGGATTTTGCAGATGGGATTAAATCAAGGACCTTGAGATATGGAGATAGACTATCCTGAATTATCAGGATGGGTCCAATCTAATCTCATGCATCCAGCCCTGTCTGAGAGAGATAGGACTGAAGAATGTAAGGGACACAACATTGCTGGCTTTGAAGATGAGGAAAGGGAACCACAAGCCAAGGAATGTGGGCAGCCTTCAGAAGCTGGAAAATCTCCCAAAAGCCTTCAGAAAGGAACACAGACCTGCTGACGCTTAACTTTAGCCAAAGGAGGAGACCCCTGTCAGACTTCTAACGTACAGAACTGTAGATAATAAATTTATCTTAGTGTAAGCCACTAAGTTTATGGTTTCCTACAGCACCAATAAAAAACTAATACAAGATGTGTTGACCTTATTTATTTTAGCAATCTGAATTTCAGTGCCTCATAATATATTAGAGTAGTTCATACCTTATTAACTTGGAACTAAATCTACAAATCTAGAACATGGGGGAGGGGCATAGCAGGGACCCAACCTAGGAAATCTTCTGCTGGAGGACTTCATGACTGAACATGGACACCTGGACTGAGGGCCCCTCAGCCAGCTCTGGCAGCCAGCTGGCTTCTCCACCTCTCACTCCACCGCTCAGTGCCACGTCCACACATCGTGGAAATCAGCTTTCCAAGAGAACTTCCTGCTGTGCTCTGGTCAAGTGTACGTTGCTGTGGACAGGGCCAGACATGGGTACTCTTCCTCTGCCTTACTCAACCCTACCCTTGGAACCTGCTGCTTCCAGATGATTGTCAAGGCCCATCCCCCTTGCCGTGGGTCTGCCTCTGCACCATGCACACGTGGGCAGATGCCACGGGAGGGGAGGTGCTGGGGAGATGGGAGAGCACACCACTGCTCCTGCTGTCAGCCCTCACGCACCCTGGGGTGAGGAGGTCTTGCTGGACCTTATGTAAGGGCTTTGATGCTATCTTAAAAAGTATTTATTTTAAACATTTCACAACAAACCGTGTAAAAACTAATATAATAAATAGACGGGTACTTACTGTCCAGATAAAGAAATGAAATGTGAATATAGGTGAAGCCCTCTGTGTCCTCCTCCAGTTGCATTTTTCTCCCCTCCACCCAGTGGTAACCATTATCCTGAATTTAGTGTCTACCTTTACCATGCACGTCTGTATTTCCTGCTTACATATTTATCTTTAAACGATGTGCATATCGTTTTGCCTGTCTTCTTTACTGCATCTTATATATCCTTTCCTGAATTCCCCCCCCAATCTTATAACTGCAAGATTCTTTGTTGTGATAGGTGTAGATGTAACTTACCCTTTTCCATGCCTTTGTAGTATTTTGACATATGAATAAATCATAGCTCACACTAGAACATTTCAGATACATCCAGTCTTTGTCCACACATTTTTACAGACTTGAAATCATACTGTATGTAAACTCTTGAGTTTTGCTTCAGTTAAGTATCACACATTTTTACATGTTCATGTTATCCTTAGAGATTGCATATAGAGTATATATAATTTTCAGTGACTCAATAGTCTCTTCAATAAATGGTGCTGGGAAAACTGGACAGCTATATGTAGAAGAATGAAACTCGACCATTCTCTTACACCGTACACAAAGATAAACTCAAAATGGATAAAAGACCTCAATGTGAGACAGGAATCCATCAGAATCCTAGAGGAGAACATAGGCAGTAACCTCTTCAATATCGGCCACAGCAACTTCTTTCAAGATATGTCTCCAAAGGCAAAGGAAACAAAAGCGAAAATGAATTTTTGGGACTTCATCAAGACCATGGAGTGAAAATAAAATATTTTTTTAGCCCTTCCCCTTGTTGGATGTTTGAGTTCTTTTTACTTTTACCTGGAGAAGTTTTTCCTTTGTATTATTTCCTTAGAATAAATTATCGAAGTGGGATTACTGCTTTTAAAGCTATAAATAAGCATGTGGATCTTTATGTACACTATCAAATGAATTTTCAAAAGACTTAAACTTTACCTTGCAGGTAGCAGTGTGTTTGTGGTACTATTTCACCAAAACCTTGCAGTATTAAATAATTATCACTGAAATTTTTCTAGACAATTGGCCTTTTACTTTATACTTGCAGTAAGATGGAATGTTTTTAGTATATTGCTTTTTCCATTATATCTGTGGGATGGTCTCACCTGTAGATTTTAATATATGTGGAGTTTAATAATTGTCATTTAACACAGGTTTCAACACATACGTTATATTTTCAAGGAATAAGAGTTATGATAGAATTAATAATATCCACTATGTGCAGATTTCACACCACCTTCCAAGCCATAGTGTTTTAAATTTGTACAATACCTATTCCTGGGCCTAATACCCATCTAAAGATTTTTTGCTTTATCTTCAATTTATCTTGTCCCCAAATCTGATTTCTCTTCTACCTTCACTTAGTTATGGTGACTGTCTGGGGAGGCTGAAGGGGTGGGAGTAGGGGGAGGAGTTTCCCAGTGAGAGCTGAGATCCTCACTGGGGGCAGCAGAGGATGCCAAAATCAAAGAACTAAGACTAAACAGGGCCAAAACCATGCACGAATGTCATGTGAAAAGCCTAGAAGGGAAGCCACAAGAATTACTGACTGAACTGGGGGGGTGGGGCAGTGGCTGCAGGCGTAGACAGTATCTATGGATCCAGAAATTTAGGACCAGGTAGAATAGAGCCCAGGGCTCATATATCTTGCCATCTTTTTTTTTTTTAAAGATTTTATTTATTTACTTGACAGAGAGAGATCACAAGTAGAGAGGCAGGCAGAGAGAGAGAGAGGGAAGCAGGCTCCCTGCTGAGC
The DNA here is from genome assembly GCF_002288905.1 of Enhydra lutris kenyoni. Taxonomy (NCBI): domain Eukaryota; kingdom Metazoa; phylum Chordata; class Mammalia; order Carnivora; family Mustelidae; genus Enhydra; species Enhydra lutris. Next base: position 7,374,802 of record NW_019154132.1, on the reverse strand, counting down.
AGAGAGCCCAATACGGGACTCGATCCCAGGACCCTGAGATCATGACCTGAGCCGAAGGCAGAGGCTTAACTCACTGAGCCACCCAGGCGCCCTTGCCATCTTTTTTTTAAAGCTTATATTTATTCATTTGACAGAGGGCATGCACAAGCAGGGAGAGCAGCAGAGGGAGAGGGAGAGGGAGACAAGCAGACTCACCACTGAGTAGAGAGCCCAGCGCAACTCAGGGTTAAATCCCAGGACCATGGGTTCATGACCTGGCAGAAGGCAAACGCTTAACAGACTGAGCCACCAGGTGCCTCTACCTCCTGCCATTTATTTTTTAAAGATTTTATTCACTTATTTGACAGACAGAGATTACAAGCAGACAGAGAAGCAGGCAAAGGGAGAGGAAGGAAAGCAGGCTCCCCACTGAGCAGAGAGCCCGACTCGGGGCTCGATCCCAGGACCCCGGGACCATGACCCGAGCCGAAGGCAGAGGCTCTAACCCACTGAGCCACCCAGGCACCCCATACCTCCTGCCATTTTAAGCCAAGTACATAGAAAGCCAACTTACTAATGTTCAGTTTCTCTCCCTTCATTCAAATCTGCTTTCTTTTGGTGGAGACTTGGTGTGGGTTCAGATTTCCTAGCATTTAGCTCTGAAGCATTACAACAGCTCTGAGACATCAAGAGAAAGACATGACATCAAAGGAAAGCTTTCACTAATATTAGTCAAATAGCCACATTCAACGTTATTTTGTGTTATCTTCCTTTACCAAAGAGAAATGTTGCCACCCCCACATCCTTTAAATTATTGCTTAAATATTACTTTACATATTAAAAAGTACTTTTTGGTATGTTTTCATGAAAATGTTTTCGACTTTTTCGGTAATTTGACTCTAGTATACTGTCTTCTACAACTTTCCTATTTTGGAATTTTTTTTTAAGCTTTAGAATTTGAGCTCTTAATGAAAAGGCAAGCCACAGACTGGAAGAAAACATTTGAAAATCACAGATTTAATAGAGAAGTTGTATCTAGAATATGTAAAGCACCCTCAAAACTTTGTAATAAGAAAATAACCCAGTTTAAAAAGTGGGCAAAAGGGGCACGTGGGTGGCTCAGTAGGTCAAGTGTCCAACTCTTGATTTGGGCTCTGGTAATGATCTCAGAGTCGTGAAATGGACCTGCGTGTTGGGCTCCGTGCTCAGCATGGAGTCTGCATGAGATTCTCTCTCCAGCTCTCCCTGCTCCTCCCCATACTTGTGTGTGTGCGTGCTCTCTCTCTCTCTCTCTCTCTCTCAAAATAAATATAATCTTTGTTTTTAAAGTGGACAAAAATATTTTAACAGATGCCTCACTAAAATGATACACGGATAGCAAATAAGCACCTGAAGAGAAACTTGCCATCATTAAGATGCACGTTAAAACCACGATGAATACTACTGCATACCTATTACAGTGTCTGTTAAAACACTGACCACGCTAAGGATTGATGAGGATGTGGAGCACCTGATGGGAATGCTGCTTATGGGAATGTAATATGGTACAGCCACTTTGAAGAACATTTTGGCAGTTTCTTAAAAAGATAAATATAGGGGTGCCTGGGTGGCTCAGAGGGTTAAGCCTTTGCCTTCGGCTCGGGTCATGATCTCAGGGTCCTGGGATCGAGCCCCGCATCAGGCTCTCTGCTCAGTGAGGAGCCTGCTTCCCCCTCTCTCTCTGTCTGCCTCTCTGCCTACTTATAATCTGTTAAATAAATAACTAAAATCTTAAAAAAAAAGATAAATCTATACCATCGGTCTACTCTTGGGTATTTACCCAAGAGAAATGAAAGCATATGTTCAGGGGCTGTCCATTAATTGTCTGCTTTGGGCTCAGATCATGATCCTGGGGTCCTGGGATCAAGTTCCATGTTGGGCTCCCTGCTCAGTGGGAAGTCTGCTTCTCCCTCTCTTTCTCCCCCTCTCTACCATTTGCATTCTCTCTCTCTCTCTCTCTCTCTCTCTCAAATAAATAAAATATTTTTTTAAAAAAGCATATGTTCATACGAAGATTTACACATGAAGTTTCTTAGCAGCTTTAGTTATAATAGCTGAAAACCGAATGCAACTCCAATGCCAACCAACAGATGAATAGATAAACCAATGATGGCATGTCCACACCATGGAATACTACTGAGGAATGAAAAAGGGATGAACTACTGATACACATGCAACACTGATGAATCTCAGAATTGTGTGGAATGACAAGAGCCAGACAACAATAAATACTGTTTGCTTCTATTCCCTAAAATTCTAGAAAAGACAAATCAACAGTGACAGAAAGCAAAATTGGTATTTGCCCGGGGCTCGCATAGAGGGTGGGAGTTATGGAAGATAGGCAAGCAGGAGGGAGGAATTACCAAGAGGCAAGAGGAGGGGCAGTGATGGATATGTTTATTATCTTGATTATGGTGATGGCTTCATAGTTGTATACATATGTGAAAATTTAACAAACCATACTCTTCTTAAATACGTGCAATTTATCATGTGTCATACTCTTAAAGCAGCTAAACTTTCAATGCTTTAGCAAAAACTTCAAATGTTGATTCTTTTCCACCATAATTCAAAAAATTGCTTTACAAGAGCTATTCCTTTATTTCTAAGACAAATATCCCTTAAAAATGTTTTCTTCTTCTTCCTTTAATTTGAGGTTAGCAAATTTAAAAATTCAACCCAAGGACTTAAAAGTGTTCTTATCTTGAAACCCATTAAAGAAATCCAAATCCTGCCATGAAGTCTGTAATGAAAAACAGAAGTGAGAAGCAATTCCGTATTGCCTCAGTAAGAGGTCATTAGCTATATGAATCTCCAGGTGAGGAGTCCAGGTGAGGAGAAGCAAAGGACTAAAATGGGAAAAGCCCTATGCTAATGGTTGATAAATATGGATTTCAGTCTTTCCACTTCTAGACATACCTTTCAAAAACTTTTAGATTTTCTTTACCTTGATTTCATCTGTTAAATTGAGGTAGTAATATCTCTACTCCCTGCCTTCAATAATGTATGTAGTCAAAGGAGTAGGACCACTAACTTGGTATTGACCCCATTAATTTAAAAAGAGTAGGAATAAGGGGCACCTTGGTGGCTCAGTTGGTTGAAGGTCTGACTCTTGACTTCAGCTCAGATCATGATCTTAGGGTCCTGAGATCAAGCCTCCCTCTGGGCTCTTTGCTCAGCACAGAGTCTACTCATCCCTCTCCCTTTACTCCTCCCCATGCTCATGTGTGCGCATTCTCTCTCTCTCTCTCTGTCAAATAAATAAATAAAATCTTTTTTAAAAAGTAAGAATAAGAAAGTTGCTGTTTCTGCTGGAAATTTGTTTTGCCATTGCTTCTCCTAGGGGATTTCACTACAGACACATAAGTATATCTAAAATATTAGAAGATTGATGGCCATTCTTTTTTTTAAAAGATTTCATTTATTTATTTGACAGAGAGAGAGAGATCATAAGTAGGCGGGGTGGGGGGGACAGGCTCCCTGCTGAGCAGAGAGCCCGATGCAGGGCTCGATCTCAGGACGGCAAGATCATGACCCAAGCTGAAGGTAGAGTCTTAACTCACTGAGCCACCCAGGTGCCCCTTAACATTGGTATTTAATGGGGACATTTTTGTCATTTTTCTTCTATAATTGAAAATTAAAGTAACTGCTAAGGGAACTTGTGAATACCCTTTCTTGATAATCAATCCAAGACGTCACTTTTAGAAATACAATTTTTTATTTTTATTTATTTCTTTTTGCACCTAAACATTGGATCTTAGGTCAGAACATGACATATGAACTGAAACTTTTTTTTTAAGACTTGCCGTCATTAATGCAAGTTGAGAATATTTATCAAGCCTGAAAATGCATCCTCAAGCACATCAGTGCTTTAGACAGAATCAAATATGTTTATGTATTGGTTATAAATGAAAAGAGGGTAAAAAAAAAGAAAGAGAGTAGTAGGGTAGTAAAGATTTGGGTTGACATTTGGATTCACTAACAAGTGTTAAATTATTTGCAAAGCTGTTTCATAGTGTTAAACTGGAGAGAATTATAACTAATTATAAAATTATAATTTCTGCTTATCTGTTCTAAATGCAATTTAACTAGGATTAGCATCTATTGATTCACTTACGGTACAACTTGGTTTAAGAGAATCCTGGAATAAAGATTAGGTCACTGTTTTCATTTATTCTCAGCCTATGGTTTCCATGACAGTTTTTAGGTTAGTATTTTTACTGATGTTTCTCCATAGATTGCAAAATTGGGAAATCTTCTAGAATCAAAAGAAGACCACTGCAGCAGACTCATTGAAGAAAATGACAAATATCAAAGACATTTAGGCAACTTAATAAATAAGGTATAAATTTTCTTATAGAAATCTTTGTTTTTAAAAACTATGCTGGCTCAGTTGGTTAAGTGTCTGCCTTCAAGCTCAGGTCATGATCCCAGGGTCCTGGGATCAAGTCCTACATCAGGATTCTGCAGGGACCCTTCTTCTCCCTCTGCCTCTCCCTCTCTCTGTCTCTCATAAATGAATGAATGAATGAATGAATAAATGAATGAAATCTTTTAAAAATAATAAAATTTTAAAACTATGCCAAATACTAAAATAATAGAATTTTGGTGCTGCAAAGTATCTGAGGAGTGACGGAAATATTTATATTGATTCCTTTTAGTTCTTAATGACATTATAAAACCCTCTCATTAGCTTTTTTATCTGACAACCTAGCAAAGAACGTTCTGTGTATCTTTACCTCTGCCATCAGCAATTTCAAGTCTTGTGTTACAATTTCATTTTGAGGGTAATTATAAATCTTGCCAACTTAACATTCTAGTTTACCTCCTAAAAGCTGCATTAACTTTAACCAAACAGGCTCTGACCCTTAGTGGATACATCCACTGCTTGTAAGGAAGACAACTGGATTATAGTTGACCCAACAGTTGTCCGTTTTCTGACAGTTCACTCCTTCACGATGAGTAGGCACTTTATAATTCTATTTCTATTCACATTCCTGATTTCAGAACTATAAGAGAGTTGTTTTGCCTACTGTAAAACTACTGGTGGGAGTCACATAATTGAATGTCAGGATGTAGAGATTTTTTAAAGCAAAAAATAAAAACTCTATGTCAGAGAATAATTTTTAGCTTCTTTTCTCAAGGTTACATCCTACGAAGAAATCATCGAATGTGCTGACCAAAGGCTCACGATATCCCACTCCCAGATTGCACAGTAAGTTGAAAAAGCATAGTTTTTAATTTTATAAACATGTACTCATATTGGGTTTGCTCTCTGGCTTGCCAAGTTTCTGTTCTTAAACTCCTAGGAGGAGGAAAAATGTACAGTTTTTGTACATTAAGACCGTTTCTTCAATGAAATAGTATGCGTAACGTCTGACTGCTTGAATCACTGGATTTTCATCTTTCTTTCTCAGAGCTCCCTTCGATTTCAGGGAGGTGGGAGGTGATGGACTTAGTGAGAGATATCCAAAAATTTCAGAAGCTATTCCCTGGTATTCAAGTAAAATAACCTTGCAATGCTTAGACTTTATCCACAAAAAGTTTCTGAATGCACACCGAATGAAACATGCATGTACGTTGATCAAGAACCAATTAAACTCTCACTAGAATGGGATTCAGCTTGAAAGTACTCCAAAATTCGTGTTTTTAAATTCTGCAAATTTTTTCACTCATTTCTTATCCTCATTTCTCATAAGCTGTTTCCTCATCCTTCCCACAATTTCGTTTAGACTGTGCTAGCGATCACTAGAGCTTAAGCAAAAGGTCTCATCTTACGTAGGAAGATACCCCAAATATGAAATTTCTACATGGCTAACTCACATTTGAGAAGCTATAACATCTCCACTGTGGCTGAAAGCAAGGAAGGGGAATGGCAAGAGGCAATGAGAAAAGCAGGCAGAAACCGTATCCTGAAGGTACGGCAGGGAGCCCGCTTCCCTTCCTCTCTCTCTGCCTGCCTCTGCCTACTTGAGATCTCTGTCAGATAAAATAAATAAATCTTTAAAAAAAAAAAAAAAGAGGGCACTGTGATGAGCACTGGGTGTTATATGTAAGTGATGAATCACTAAATTCTACTCACCTGGGTCTGCCTTTGGCTCAGATCACGATCTCACCATCCTGGGATCAAGCCCTACACCAGGCTCCCTTCTCTGTGGGAAGCCTGTTCTCCGTCTCCCACTCCCCCTGCTTGTGTTCCCTCTTGCTGTGTCTCTCTTGTTAAAAAAAAATTTTTTTAAATCCTTAAAAAAAAAGAAAACCAATGTAATCTTAACATTAAAACAGACAATAACAGCCTGAGAAATAAATGATAAGCTAATTTCATCATAAATATAGATGCAAAAATTCTAAACAAAAATCATAAATAAACTGAATCCGGCAATGAAAGGAAAAACCAACAGTGCATCCTGAGCAAATTGAATTTATCGCAACAATGAAAGGTTCATCATTAGAAAGTCTATTAATAAAGTCCACCACATTAACTGATTAAAGGAGAAAATATCATTTCAATACGTTCAGGAATTCTACAGCAGTATACAATAAGAATTTTTTTTTTTTTAGAACTCATAACAAAAATACAAGAAAGGAAATTTTCTACTTTTTGATAAAAAGTTACATTCCCATCCCTCCATCCAAAAAAAACCAAAGCCACTATAATAATCAGTTGATACACTCCCAAGTATTTCATCTAAAAATCCGGAACAAGATAAATAAACCCATGGTTGTTGCCAATTTTATTTAGCGTTATGCTAGCAGTCCTCACCAGTGCTATAAGAAGAGAGAAAAAAAAAATCCTAAAGGTTGGTATGAAAGTAACAAAACTCATTATTTTCCAACGATATAATTGCCTGCAAAGAAAGCCCAAAACAATCTACATATAAATTATCGATATTTATAAATGACTTTAGCAAAATTGACAATTACAAGAAAAACTTCCAAAGTCAATTGAATTTCTGTAAATGAGCAACACGTTGTAAATAAGTCCAATTTTTAAAACTTTCTATATAATAGCAAACAAAAGTTCCCTACAAAAAAATATGCATGAACTTTGGGAAGAAACTTTAGTCCTTATTGGAAGATTAAAGAATAAGTAAGTGAGGCACAGTATAATACCCATGGAGTAATGGGTAGAGGGTTATTAAAAAAAAAGTCTCTGTTCATTTCTTATCCTGGCCTCCCATGTTCTCCAGCCATGCTACCTTGTTATTCTAGGTGATCTTCCATTTTTATCGTCTGTCCATCGTGGTCCATCGTGGACCATTGTAGTCTATAGGCTTTGAGGGCATTTGTCAGTGTCCTTTACATTAATGTATTCACTATTTATCATCCAGAATACCTACTGCATCCTGGAAACATACTTCCAAGGCCATGCATGTCTCTTATAGACAACACTGCATTCACAGATAATAGTTCCTGCCCTTTCACAGCACTGTGGTTTCTAGTCATGTGAAGTCCCTATAAATGTTTTTCTGTGCAAAACCAAATCAGAAGTCACAGAAAATTCCAGAGTGTAAATCCATAACCTTTCTTCCTAATTCCATTATAGTCTAAACACAGGGTGATCAATAATATTTTCCTGGCTTGAACATGCGTTTAAAAATCCATAGGTTTTTTCAAATGCCCATCACCCAGTTAAAAATCCATGGGTGGCTCAGTCAGTTAAGTATCTGACTCTTGGTTTCGGCTCAGGTCATGATCTCAGGGTGATGTTATCGAGCCCTGAGTCAGGTTCCGTGCTCAGCAGAGAGTCTGGTTGAGATTCTCTCTCTCCTTCTCCCACTGCCCCTCCCCTCCAAGTAAATAAATACATAAAATCTTTTTAAAAATCCGTGGTTTATATATCTTGATCACAGAGAATAAAGTGGACAATTGTTAACCTTTAAGACTTGTAACCCCAACAAAATAGCCACATTTAAATATGTAACATATTAAAAGAGCATTGACACTGCTCTATAATCACAATTCCATTGTATTTCTTTGACTTCTTTTTTCTTTTTTTAATGAAAAAAGGTTGGCATGAGAAAAAGAAGAGGTAAAAGTAAATGGCAGGACGGGACTGGAAGAGATTATGTTGAGTGAAATAAATCAAGCAGAGAGAGTCAATGATCATTTGGTTTCACTTATTTGTGGAGCATAACAAATAGCATGGAGGACAATGGGAGTTAGAGAGGAGAAGGGAGTTGGGGGAAATTGGAAGGGAGGTGAACCATGAGAGACTATGGACTCTGAAAAACAATCTGAGGGGTTTGAAGCGGCGGGGGTTGGGAGGTTGGGGGAACCAGGTGGTGGGTATTGGAGAGGGCACGGATTGCATGGAGCACTGGGTGTGGTGCAAAAATAAGGAATACTGTTATGCTGAAAAAAAAAAAGTAAATGGCAGAACAGTAATTACGGCAGAGAAAAAATGGCTCCCTACAAGATAATAACATCCTAATCCCCGAAACCTGTGAACACTACCTTATATGGGCAAAAAATGGGGGGGGGGTGTCAGCTCTATGTGAAGTAATCCTGTTAACATAGGACAACATACGAAAAATTAAAAAGGAAAAAACATGTGATCATTGGACAGAAAAAACATTTCACAAGAGCCACTCCTGATACAAACACCAAACAAACTAGGAACAGAAGGGACCTCATTCAGTATGATGAAGAGCGTCCATAGAAAAAATACTATTAAAGTCCTACTTGAGGATGAGAGACTGAATACTTTTTCAAGATCAGAAATGATTTCTATTCATATTGTACTTGGAAGTTCTGCCCAATGCAACCAGAAGGAAATAAAAGGCATTCCAGTTAAAAATGAACAAGTAAATGAATTTTTTTTTTAGAGTTTATTTATTTATTTGATAGAGAGAGAGAGATGGCGAGAGAGGGAACACAAGCAGGGAGAGTGGGAGAGAGAGAAGCAGGCTTCCTGTAGAGCAGGGAGCCAGATGCAGGGCTCGATCGCAGGACGCTGGGATCATGGCCTGAGCTGAAGGCAGACACTTAGTGACTGAGCCACACAGGCGCCCATGAATTTGTGGGTTTTTTTTTAAATTTTTGTTTCTTTATTTTTAATTTCTTTTTAGTGTCCCAGAATTCATTGTTTAGGCACCACACCCAGTGCTCCATGCAATGCGTGCCCACCATAATACCCACCACCAGGCTCACCCAACCTTTCACCTCCCACCCCTCCAAAACCCTCATGAATTTTTTTTTAAATGACCTGATCATCTGTGTAGAGAATCTGATGAAATCTATAAAAAAGACTATTTTTTTATTTTTTATTTTTATTATTTATTTGACAGAGAGATCACCAGTAGGCAGAGAGGCAGGCAGAGAGAGAGGGAAGCAGGTTTCCTGCTGAACCCTGAGATCATGACCTGAGCCGAAGGCAAAGGCTTAACCCACTGAGCCACCCAGGCACTCCTACAAAAAAGACTATTAAGAGATTAACAAAGTTGCAGAACATGAGATCAATAGTATTTCTATATACTAGCAATGGGCAATCAGAAATCTAAATTAAAAAATAAAAATATTTCTAAAAGCACTGAAAATATGAATTACACAGGGATAAATTTGACAAAAACTGTGAAAGACTATACAAAGTATAAAACACTGTAGAGAGAGGATAAAGAAGACTGAGCTAAATGAAGAGATACGCCTTTTCATGGCTCTTCAGAATCATTCTTGTGATGCCTTCATTTCCCCTCACGCTGATCTACAGATTCAATGGAATCTCAATAAAAATTCAGCAGGCTTTCAAAATAGAAACTGACGAGCTGATTCTGAAACTCATATGGAAATTCAAAGGACCATAGAATGGTCAAAAGAACTCTGAGAAAGAAGGACAAAATGATAGATTCAAGCTGTTTGGAAACAGAGGGCCTATTTAAGATTGTCATCTCCTCCTGGATTGGACAATGTCTCCTCTCTAACCTTGGAAAACAAAAGCCTGGTATCTCTGGACAGTAATGCAGAGGCTTCAAAACGCCACTGTGCATGTCTTATCCTGAGACATATGCTTTGTTTTGCCCATATAATGCTTATTTTTGAAATACTGCCAATACTTAAAAAGGAAGATTTCCGGGGCGTCTGGGTGGCTCAGTGGGTTAAGCCTCTGCCTTCGGCTCAGGTCATGATCCCAGGGTCCTGGGGTCAAGCCCCGCATCGGGCTCTCTGCTCCTCGGGGAGCCTGCTTCCCCCTTTCTCTCTGCCTGCCTCTCTGCCTACTCATGATCTCTCTCTCTCTCGCTCGCTCGCTCGCTTGCTGTCAAATAAATAAATAAATAATCTTTTTTTTTAAAAAAAAAAGGAAGATTTCCTGTAAAAATTTTGATTTCCATCTCCTCTTTAAAAGTAAGATCTGCCATCGTTGCTGTAACATTCCCACTAGGCAACATCAGGCAAGAGGCAAGTAGCAACTTTGTCCTTCTGGCAGATAATAGGTGTGGTGTCTCTCCCCATCAGATGGGAGCCCCCAAACGTGGGGTGACCTGATCTGGCAGAAGTTGGGGCTCTCAGGCCGTGAAGGAATTCACTGGAGGCAGAACAAAGGAGACAGGAGTTTATTCAGTAAATCCAACTGAAAACACTGCAGAGAAGCAACAGGCAGGCCATCAAAGCAGAGCTTGTCTGCATTGAGGTAGTGGGTGGGAGCCGTATTTAAAGGAAGAAGGAACGAGGTATGGGACATTTGGAATTTTCCCTTTTTGGGTAACTGTGTTTGGTTGTAAGTAGCCCATTGGTTAGTGAGGGCTTATGGATATTTCGAGGTGAGTTGCCTCCTAGGTTTGTCTGTATTTATTTCAGGGGTTGGGGTCACCTCGGGCCCTTTTGCCTTGATCAATTTTCTGTTGCGCAAACCTGTTGTCTAGAAGAGACCTCTGCAATAGGGGTATACGCTCTCTGGGTTGCCCCAATCCTCCCTTAGCTGGCTGCACTCATTTCACATACTTGCCTGACTCTTCCATAGGCATTTGCATTTGCGATTATGACTTCCGCAAGAGAATTTCCTATCTCTGTGGTAGGCTGAGTAATGGCTTCCCAAAGACAGCCACATTCCCTGGAACTTGTGAATGTGCCCTTATCTGGCAAAAAGGACTTTGCAGACGTGATTAAATGATGGATCTTGAGATGACAAGATTATCCTGGATTATCCAGGGGAGCCCTAAAGACAGTCACAATTGTTGTTATAAGAGGGGGGCAGAGAGAAATTTGATGAGGGAGGAAGGCAGTATGACCAAACTAGCAAGCGGGCAGGCAGAAAAGGCGATGTGCTGACGAGCCAGGAACCACGGAATTAGGACGGGAAAGGCGAGGCCAAGAATACTGCTTTGGAGCCTCTGGAGGGAGCACGTCCTTACTGACACCCTGATTTTAGCCCAGTGCATCTGATTTCAGACTTCTGACCTCCCGAATAAATGTGCCTTGTTCCAAGCCACCAAGGTTGTAGTAATCTGTTCAGCAGCCGCAGGAAAGTGATAAACTGTCCCTGGCTGGGAAAGCGAGTTTGGGAAGAGACTATTTTAATTAATTTGCCCTCCTAGAGGCAAGAAGGGAACCTGCTAGTATCGCTCTTATTGGAAGCCATTAAAGTCGAACACAAGTAAATCTCCGACAGGCCCCCGAGTGCTGTGATCCTTCCTATGACACTATTACGTATTTCCCCATGTTCAAGCAGTTCACAGTTCAGGGGCTGTGCTTTTAACATGTTACCCCCAGGATTATGTTGGCAGGGATCAGTTCTCTACCCACAGTGTGTATAAATGAATAGGACATCAAAATGTCACTTCATGGATTTACCACTGTCTGCTTTCCCTCCTCACTACTGGAACCCCTAAAGGGAGAGACTGATTAAATCATTGGAGTTGCTAGGAAAGAATTCCAAATTGTCGTATACTGAAGTAGATGGATGAAAGACTTTGCCAAAAAGCTAGATTCACCATTTATATTCATCTCAAATCCTCCAGTGCGTCCAACAAAATATTACTTTGGAAAAGTCAATTTTAGTCATAAAATTCAATTGTTCCTCCCTTCAGTTTAGAAGAGAGAAATAAACATTTGGAAGATTTAATTAGGAGGCCCAGAGAGAAAGCAAGAAAACCACGGTAAGTTTTTCTCTTTTTTTTCTAAATAACAATGTTTTTAACTTTAAAACTCAAGTATAGGGGCACCTGGGTGGCTCAGTGGTTAAAGCCTCTCCCTTTGACTCGGGTCATGATCCCAGGGTCCTGAGATCAAGCCCCACATTGGGCTCTCAGCTCCGTGGGGATCCTGCTTCCTCCTCTTTCTCTCCCTGCCTGCCTCTCTGCCTACTTGTGATCTCGGTCTGTCAAATAAATAAAAAAAGTCTTTAAAAATAAAAATAAGAAAACATAAGTATATAGATAATACATCAAAAAAAAACCCTTTTTTCCTTCTCTTAACTTAAGATAAACTATATACAAGTTCTTGGTATTTTACCTAGCATAAAATAGTTGCTTGATAAATGTTTTTGGTAGGACTTGAATTGGAAAGTCAGAACACCTACCCTCATGGAACTTACAATCTCCTCTAAGGAAGATACCATAAAGATTATGAGCTAAGATTTCATCTACAGCAAAACAGCTTACATTTGTATCTTATGACCAGACTTTCTTATACTAATGTTAAACTTACCACCCATTATTTCTGTGGATTTGATGCTTCAAGGGATATGCACAAACCGTATGGGGTTGACTAAGACCATAGTAGGATATTAAAATGGGATTCTTCCTGGCCTAGTCCTTGAGGTGTTAATAAAATAGTCACAAGGGGTTTTTTTTTAATATTTTATTTATTTGAGAGAGAGAGAGCATGTGCACAGGAGAAGTAAAGGGTCAGAGGGAGAAGCAGACTCCCTTTTGAGCAGGGAGCCTGATGCGGGACTCGATCTTGGGACTCCAGGATCATGACCTGAGCCAAAGGCAGTTGCTTAACCAACTGAGTCATCCAGGAGCCCCCAGTCATCAGTTCTTAAAGTGAGAGCGAGTTTTCCCCAGGTGTAGGATTTCTGAAGGAAATTTCAAATAACCTGTTTCATGACTCGTATCTTTTGGCCAGATCCCATATTTAAAAAGTGTGGAGAGTAGGGAAGACTAGAGAAGAAATTTCTTTGAATCCGTCATGTTGTGGACTCCCATCGCCCCCAAATAATTCTACCTCTTTTATTGAAAGCCTGGTGAGGGGGTTTCCAGAAGATCACCTGGAGAGCTTTGATCTGCATTTCCTAAAATTTGGGGAACAGGGAATCAGTGATGCACCCTACCTGAGAAAACTAAAGCAAACCGTGGCAACCCCCCAGAGGGGCTGTGTGAGGTGGCCTGTTCTCTCTGAGCTTGTCCCCAGGACAGAAGATGTGTGTGATAGTTTGTTAAGAACCAAGCAGGAGGGAGTTGAGTTATCTTGGGCTCTGCCCAAAGCCACCTGGAAGGACACCAGCAGCAAGAGGCAGGAAGGGAGTACCAGATTCTTACGGGCTGATGAAGGAGTATCAAGTGACCACCAGAGGAGAGATGCATCAGCCTCAGTCAAGGGCAACTGTAGGACAGAGGTCCTTCGCCCTGACTAGCTGCACAGAGAAAGACTCAGCTTAGCTACTTTCCAGGCCCAGGGACTCTGAAGCCACCAAGCCAAGTAAAAATGTCCTATCACCTTGCTTCTTCTCCCTCCTCCTGCAAATGGACAAGGTCGAAAACCTAGAGAGAGCAGAAGTTGACCTCCAGTAGCAGATGGTGTCCACCAACTACAAGGCTTAGCTTAGAGGAGGGGATGAGAAATCCTACTTTTGAATGACGATTAAAGGATTCACATTTAAGTCTTGGACATTCTGCTTACCAAATTGAGACTGTGTGCCTGCCTCACGGGGAAGATTGACCTTATCTCAGAGTAAGCAAAACCTCACTGGGCCTGCTGCACATTCAGCCGACGGCAAAGGAAAATCTCCCCTGAGTGCAGAAAGTCTAAAGTAGAAACGGGAGGCAGACATTAAAGTCGCATTTGGACTTCGTCGCAAGTCATGAATGTTTAGCATACTATTTGCAATACAACTACGTTTTGAAAATTAAAATCCCTTAGCAGATTTATACTAGTGTTTGCAAAGTGATAGGTTAACTATGAAGGTTTTTTTCCCTAATATGAAAGAACATGATCTGATGCCTGGCATATTACAGATGCTCAGTAATTCCTGATTTAAACTGAGTATGAGTCTTCTCTGAGTTGCTGACAGAAAGTGTGGAATTTTTTTCCCCCCGGAATCTTTTAAAATAAGAAAATTAATATATAAATTCACACATTTCACTAGTTCAGATAGTTGTTCACTGATATTTAGTCAATTATAAAGTGTTTGAGGCCCTTTTGTATAGATTTAGACCGGACTTGAAGCCCAGGGGTGGGGGTTGGGGAGGCAGCTGAGCCGAAGACCTCGCAAGGCCCTTTCCAGCTGATCAAGGCTGTTTCCTAGAAAACTGGAGACTTACAGGAGCCTTCAGCCACCATCCTTGAAGCTTCCCACGGGCCTCAGTAAATTCAACCATGGGAACGCGCTTTAGACTACTTCCGCACCGTCTCAGAATTATGGTGCTCCTGGTGCTGATTGTGTTCAGGAGTGGAAGACTGGGAGATAGGGAGATAAGAGCAAGCCCAGCATGTTAATAATTTCAGATTTTTTTTTTTTTGCCTCTAGTTCTTCATCACTTTCAAGGAGCCATAATCTTATCCTAAAGAAGTCCATGAGAATGTTAAAACATAGCAAGACCATGGCTCAGTACGTTTATTCAATTGCAATGAGACTGATCCGTATATGACATACACTGAAAAGCTTCATCTTTTAGGGTCTGATAGTTCTATCCTAAGTGGCAATTTCTCCTTGAAAGTGAGGGCACGAATTTATCAAATAATGTGGTCCTTGTTCATTAGGTTCACTGTTTAAGCCCTCCTTGCCACCACCTGGTTGTTTTTGTTTTTTTTTTTCTCCTTCTGTCTCCTCCAGGCCCAGAAGATTAGAAAATCACCCAAAGTCCTTGACCACGGTAAGTCATATTGATGATTGCTATAAAGAATGTTGTATCTCCATGTAATTTGACAGTAGCACAAGATTAAATTTCAGGACTGTTCAGCTTAGCTTTCCTTTCTGCCCTCAGATGAGGCCTCTTCGGCCTCTGATCATCATACGTCCTGTAACTGGCAAGCCCTCCCTCTGAAATTTTCCTTGTATCGGTGTCTTCACATCATCCCTACAGCTACTGCTTCATGTCGGGCCCTCATCATTTCTTATCTGGCGGATGACAATCATCTATTTGGTGTTTCTGCCTCCAGCTGGGTGCCCCTTCCTTCCATCCTCCACCGAGCAGACCTCGATCTTTCAGAAGCAAATAAGATGAAGCCCCTTCCCTATATAAAACTTTTCGATGGTTCCCTGTTTTCTGGATCAGTTTGAGCTCCCTAATACAGCACATGAGATCCTCTATGACCTGGCCCTTGCCTTCCTATCCAGTCTTCTCATTCACTGCTTCGTTCTAACCTTCTCACCGTCATACACCCAACCATATCAAACCACTTGCCCCTTTCCAAACATGCTATGTTATTTTCATGCCTTCCTGATATTGCCTATACAGCTTCCCCTGCCAAGAATGCTCTCTCTCAGTTCCTTGTGTCCCTTTACTTTAGTTCCCACCTTACAAACTTATCTGCCAGCTCAAGCTCAGCTTGACAGGAACCCTTGGAGTGCAGGGATTATCTCGTATTCGTTTTGGTATTCCCAAGCACCTACCCCAGAATAGGTATGAAATAGGAGGGAGACTCAGAACCCATTACCAATGCTACCCGTGCTGGACTAATTCTTAATAGAAGATACAGCCACTGTTGCCCTTGTCCCACCCTGGGCCGAGCGTATGTATTCATGAAAACCCATGGTTTATATCTGGCATAGCTTTGTGGAAGAGGGTACAGTCAAAGGGCATGTCTCTATATGCCCCACTGAGCTCCAGCTGTTCTAATAGTTGAGTTATGAGAATACCTTAACACTACCAACTCTTCGTTATACTGTACTGATGAGTCACTTCATGAATTACTTAGATGTTTGCTTCTGTTCCTTTGTCTTCATTCTGACAACTGGCAACCAAACCAAGGAAGAGGAAATTCAACCATCCTTATTCCTTGTCATGTTCCTTAATGGAAAAAAGGTTGAAACAAACAAAAATCCTTATTAAAATATAGTACCGGTATTCTCTGAGAAGTTCATCTATCTGTAGGTGTTCATCTGTTCATCTATCTATAGTACCCCTTTTCCGTGCGTTTAAGAATTAGCTGTTTATGGAGTAAGAATTGCATGTGTAATCAAGAATTCCACATGGAATCAAGAATCAGCTCTTCTATCACGGAATGCCTGTGTTTCCTAAAAATTAAAGATATATTTTTTCCTTTCACTTTTAGATGCCAGTTGTTTTAGAAGAAAATATAAATTATTTAGATTAAACAGGACTGAAGATTAAACATTAATCATTTTTGTCAACCAATCCAGGAACAGAGTATAGAAGTATAGAACCCAGGTCCATCATATAAATAATACATTAAAATCTACATAAATGATAAAACTTTACATTCCAAAAAATGTGATTACTTTTCTTCTAATTTATTCTCATGAACAATGAAACATATTCTACTTTAGCATAAACAGGGGAATGCAGTGGCTTCTTTTCCAAATGTCTATTTTCATTCACACAGAATAGCACTTCCATATTATCAATTCTTGGATGACACATAAAAATAGTAATTTATCTCATTTCAACGGTTTGTTTCCCCCTGGAGGAGATCCTTTTTCTCTCTAAGCAGGCAGGCTCTTCCTACTACCAACCAAATTTTAAGACACTAATTCCGAAATCCTCTGGAATTAAAACCCAGATGAAAGGAGAGGACTGGTCTAAGATGTAATCCTCATAATTCTACTTTAGCACAGTTTTCAGGAATTAGTTCTGAATTTAAACAAAGGAACCAGCGGCAACTGATTTTGTGAGATGTATCAGAAAAACAAATATACATACATGCATATTATTTTTTTGATAAATCTTAAAGCCAGGATGGCGAGGTAGCTGTTGAATCAACTATTGGAAGGGAAGAGATGATTTTAGCTTGCTAAAATTAGTTTTGCACTTAAATTACTCAGGTAAGTACAAGAGGAAAATATACAGAGAATATATATCTGGCCTTAAAGGATGTACTGAATAAATAAAAGCTATTATTATTATTATTATTGTCATTTTTGCTGAGGAATTCTGTAAGACAAATCTTAAATGTGAACTTCGCAAAATTCAGCAAATTGCAACACCTTTTAAGATGAATGATGAGACGTGCATAGCCCATCTCAACTGAGACAGTGGTGTGTTTCAGAACATTAAGCACTGAAAGTTTTGGAAGTGATTCAAGTTTTAAAAAGATACATTATTGGGGGCATCTGGGTGGCTTAGTGGGTTAAAGCCTCTGCCTTCAGCTTGGGTCATGATCCTGGGGTCCTGGAATCGAGTCCCACATTGGGCTCTCTGCTCAGCGGGGAGCCTGCTTCCCCCTCTCTCTCTCTGCCTGCCTCTCTGCCTACTTGTGATCTCTGCCTGTCAAATAAATAAATAAAATCTTTTTTAAAAAGATACATTATTAGTAGTAGTTTTAGGAGATCCTCTAAGAAAAATTAAAATACGATAGGAGAAGGGCAAATATTAACGTAAGGATGGCTAAGGCAGTTCTGGGATCCACACACGAATGTGATGAAGCAGTTGGAAAGGAAGGATTAGATAGGTCGTCTGCAAACGAGCGCATGCGTAAGCTTTACGTTTGCAGTGTACATTATTAGACATTTATGATCTTTTACCCACAGGTTGTCTCAACATGAATGTACCTCCTTTGGTACCTGACTGAAGGGCACAGAGTCTAAGCCTGTGCTTCTTTCAATAAACATTTAGAGACTTTCAATAAATGATGTGACAGCATCAGTGTTAGATGCCAAGGACACAGCATAACCAGGCAAAGATACTCAAGGACTACGTCATCTACTGAGGGAGACAGACTCTATTCTAGAGTGGGGTGCTGGCGTACCTGCCCAGGGTGCTCTAGAAGCATAAATGAAATGGCTCAGGACTATGTATGGGAAACTCAGGAAGATTTTCCAGAGAGGGTGACACATGAGCCAGATCTATCGCGACTGGATAGCCCCCAGACAGATGGAAGAGGAAAGCTACAGCACACTCAAAACACGGAGGCACACTCGGAGCATGCTGTGTTACATCCCCTGAACCACAAGTTGTGTCTAAAACCCATGTCTGGGACACCTGGGTGGCTCAGTAGGTTAAGCATCTGCCTTTGGCTCGGTCATGATCCCGGGGTCCCGGGATGGAACCAAGCATCAGGGTCCCTACTCAGTGGGAGCCTGCTTCTCGAAAACACTTCCTCTGCCTGCCGCTCCCCCTGTGTGTTCTTTCTATCTCTCTGACAAGTAAATAAAATCTTTAAAAAATAATAACAAATAAAACCCACGTTCTTCATGTGGCAGGAGACGAAGATGATGATGAATAGCATTGTATGCCTTGCCAAAAAACGTGAACTTTATCCTTATGAGAAGCTCTGAAAGATTTTAAGTCGAGGAGTGATGTGGTCAGATATGCCTTTTGAAAGTTCACCCTAAAAGTGGGGTGAAGGGTAGGGTGGTGACGGATGATGCCAGAACTGGGAGCACCTGTTGAGAGACAGCTACAGGGCTCCAGGCAAGGAAAACTGATACCAGAAACTAAACTCATGACAGTGAAAATCAAGAGGAATATATGGATGCCCGGCTATGTCAAAGGTAAAGTGAAAAGGATTTGGTAATTGGTTAGCTGCAGAGCTAAAAGACAGAGGAGCCTGGGAAGCCTAGCAGAGTTCTGGTTGTGTTGTCCTAACTGAAGTAGAGAACACAAGAGGGACAGCTGATTTGCAGGGAAAGATAGCACGCGTGTGAGGTTGCCGTGAAACATCTAGGAGATATTTAAGAAGTCGTTACATATATGCTGAGAAGGATCCAGAGGCCAGGGAAGGGACTAAAGATAAAGGGGAGAGCAGGGTTAATTGATGAGTCAAGGTTTCAGGAGCGGAAAGAGAGAGACTCAGTTCACCAGCACCTCATAGAAACAGGGACACCTCTTCTGCTGAGCATGGAAGAAAGGAAATCAGGATAGGCATGCTCAGGGCAGCCAGGGGCTGTGCTGTCGTTAAGTGGGAGCTCGTGGCTGAAAGCTTCACTCTCTTCTTGCAGTTGGAGGCTCAAAAGGGGAGGCGAAGTTTTGAAATAGGCACAGCCTCTGCCTTCACAGAGCACAGCTTTGGGTCTCATCACAGGATATGACAAGGAGGTACAATTTCCTCTCTGCCTCACAATTTCTGTTTTTCTCCACTTGGTTCTCCTTCCCTCTAGTTCCTTGTTCCTGTGATTTGGACCCATTGCATCTTCTTCAGGACTTGCCTCATCCATTGTTTTGATTCTCTCCCACCTTTAGTTTGTAACTCGTCACTGAATTCTTGCTCTCACCTGAAAAACATCCTGCCTGCAGTCCTCTAACGCTGTCGTGGTTGCTCTTTTCATGCCCTGTTATACCTTCTGAGAAATGATTGACAGTTTACAAAGCACCTGATTTTAGCCAACCAGGCATCTCGACTCATCGTGTTTCCGGATGAATGTTCTTCTATATTGGCTGTCTCAATATGCCAGTCTCAATTTTAAAGGCTGTATAATATTTCATGGAGTGTGTGTGTGTGTGTGTGTGTGTGTGTGTGTGTGTGTTTTGTGTGTACCATAATTTACTGAATTATATTTTAAGGACGCAGTTTCAAATTCTTACTTTGTAATCCCACATCTATTGCTTTACATGCTCTGGCTGCATCCCACTTGTGTGCCTTCGCCCATCTTGTTACCTTTTCTGGGAATGCCCTTCCCTGCCCTAACTCAACGAAAACTTCCTCCCTTCCCCACCCCCACCAACCAGTTCCTCATAGTTAACACATTTGTACCCTTCAATGCCTAATTTAAATATCACCCTCATCCTTATCTGAAAGCAATCAGTGTATTTATCTGTTTGTTTATTAAAGGTTTTATTTTTAAGTAATCTCTACATCCGATGTGGGGCTCGAACTCACAACCCCAAGATCAAGAGTCGCAT
This sequence comes from Enhydra lutris kenyoni, assembly GCF_002288905.1. Lineage (NCBI taxonomy): Eukaryota > Metazoa > Chordata > Mammalia > Carnivora > Mustelidae > Enhydra > Enhydra lutris. The sequence goes on along the minus strand of NW_019154132.1, from coordinate 7,354,607 downwards.
GCTCCACCGACTGAACCAGCCAGGCGCCTCTCCTCTATTTTATCTGAGACTTTCTAATGGTATTTAGCACCCTCTTCTCTAAACCACAGCACATGGAAGACAGTGTGCTTCAGGAAAAAGAGCCCTCACCACGGAATCATAAGATCTGGTTTCAAGACCCAGCCTCCCCGTAATAGCTTTGTAAGAAAGGAGTTCATTGTGACGTTATGTTAAGAACAATTATAGGACTGTGTTAATATTGTTGCAAAAATGTAAATATTTTGTATATTATGTCTATCTTTAAAAGACAGTGATATTTGCCTATAGAAACAAAACTCTGGGTAGGAGCCAGTGACATGTGTAAGTCAAACCTAGCAGCTCCACTCTGAAATACTTACAAAGGACTCTGGGAGTCAGTATGAATTCATGATGGTACCTCAGGGGTAAGCTGTGAAACTAAACACATATCCTCTTGTATTTAGCAAGGCCAAGCTTGCACAAAGAACAATTAGAATATATATATTTTAAAGGTTTTTTTAAAAGATTTTATTTGTTTATTTATTGAGGGGGTTGGGGCGGGACAGAGGGAGAGAGAGAATACCAAGCAGAGTCTGGTCTGAGCACAGAGCCCAACGAAGGAATATACAAAAGTTTCAGGTGCTTTCTGACAGGAACCAGGACAGAGACCAGTATATATAGTCTCTATTATTTCACAAGTAAGTATAAAAACTACAGTGCATAAATGTACAAGGAATTACTACAACTAATAAATATATCTTTTCAAATATACTCTTCCTGGGATGCCTGGTTGGCTTAGTCCGTTAAGCATCTGCCTTCAGCTCAAGTCATGATCCTAGGGTCTGGGGATCAAGTCCTGTATCAGGCTCCTTGCTCAGTAGGAGCCTACTTCTCCCTCTGCTTGTGTTCTCTCACTGACAAATAAATAAAATCTTTAAATATACTCTTCCTTTTATTGAAGGATGATTTACATACTGTAAAAGTTCTCTGTTGTTAAGTGTAAAACTCAGTGATTTACGAAGTAAATTTAAGGTCATGCAGTAAACACCACAACCTAGTTTTAGAATATTTCCATCACACACCACCCCCCAAATCTCCTCCAGCCTATTTGCAGTCAGTCACTGCTTATGGCCCCATTTCCTCAGGATTCTGGTCAATCTTGTTCTTGGGGAACATATAAGAGAAGGGTTAGTAGGACAAACTATGATCAGCTGCTGGGCTAAAGCATGAGGCCATGGGGCTGCTACTTGGTGACTTTTGGTACTTCACTGTTACCTGCCACAATCCATCTAGTTCTTGGAGGGGCCAGCTGGCAAGTTAAATTGGAATTTGACAGAGCCCACCACCACTATGGGAGTGGCACACACCTTCCCCTTCCCCTGGGATTGGGTGTGCTTTTAATTTACTATCTCTGTTGGGAAGGGAAGTGGTAGTGTCAGTTTGAGAAGCTTCCACTTAGCTTCTCCTACACATTATACTCTTTTTTTTCTAAGATTTTATTTATTTGAGAGAGAGACAGCATGCATGAATGGGGGAGCGGCCAAAGGAGAGGGAATCTCAAGCAGATTCCACACTGATCGTGAGCTTGACTCAGGGCTTGAGTTGATCTGAAACCCAGAGTCGGACAATTAACCAACTGAGCCACCCAGACACCTATCCTAATACTCTTGATGGCTCCGCTAGGAACCAATGTAAGCGTTCTTTCAACCACTAAGTATGTCCATTCCATTTGTACTTTGAGGGACCAAAAATGGGTGGGTCTGATAACCTAAAGGACCCACTGTTGGCTGGACTTGGGCTGGGACTCCATTTATTGCCTGGCTCCCTTATACTTCTACCCTAAAATGGGGCTGTGTTGGTTCTGGATATAACATCAGTTCAGACCGTATGTCCAACAATCCTCCAAAGGTCTGGGTGTTCCCCTTTACTCCATGCACGATTACTGTGAGCAAATATCAATAGGCCCCCTCGAAGAAAGATGGCGCATTCACTACTGAATTGTGGTGTTTCAGGGCTCCTCATCATAGCACCCTGGCTTCTCTTCAGTTACTGGATTCTGGAACTGAAAATTGGCTCATGCCCAGATGAGGAGGGGATCATGACTTTACTGGGCAACTGCCCTCAGCCTCCTCTTGATCTTTCTTGATTTCTTTAATGGTATAAGTTACATTAAGTTGGGTAGTATTATTGATCTTAGTAACCACTGTCTCTCTCCAGGTTACTCCTCCTGCCTGTTCTCCACTCTTCTCCCCTGTTCAGACTTTGCAGCTCCTGGTGTTTACTGAGCCCACCTTGTTTCTGATGGTTAAGGGGTCCCACCTGGCCTCCATTCATTTTCATCCTCTCATCCTCATTGTAATTAGCCCCATTCTGTAACAACGTCTCTAACCCTCAGTTGGGCTCCAGAGGTCAGCACACCACTCATCTCAGTGAGGCTGGAGCCCTTCTCACCTGTGCATTCCCTCTTTCTTTGGTAGACGGAGTGTCTTCCAGGCCCTCTCAGAGAATGGGAGCTGATAAGTTTTCCAGCCTTACACAGTATATCCGTTCCAACATTTAGGGGGCAGGCAGAGGAGAAGGAAGGCCCCGTGAAGTGGGAAGAAAACTGGGAGAGTAAGCTTGTCACTGTGCCTAGAAAAACAAGTGTGAAAGACAGCAGGGCTCAGATGAAGACTTTGGGGTTTAGCAAGATGGAGACGTTTTAGCGGTGAAAATAAAAGCCTAATTGGAAAGGTGGAGGAGAAGATTGAAAGGTGAGATAGTGATGTTTTACTGAGTCAGAAAGCAGAGAAATGAGGCTGTTGCTGAAGGGGAATAGGGGCCACAGGGAGTTTTGTTTAAGATGGGTATGTTTGTATGTTGACGGGAACGATGAATTGGAGAAATAGAAATTTATTATGAGGTAGAGAAGAGAGAGCTAGTCTTAGAATCACACATTTCTGAGCAGGAGATAGGACAAAGACTACAGATGGTGGGTGCCCTTTGTGGGCCTATAAACATTTCTAATCTTAACAGAATGGAGGGCAGAGGCCAAGTACACAAATGGAGGTAAGTGGAGGGTTTTGTAGACAGTGATCAGGTGACTATGCTTTTGTCCATCGGTTCTTTTCAAGGAAATCTGATCTAGGGAGGTTTGTGAATTGTGTAGAAAGAGAACCAGATGGGACGAATGCCTGGGAGGCCGGAGAGAGAATATAAGCCCTCCTTCTAAGTGAGGAGCCGGGCTGGAGAGCCAGGACTCCTTTGAAAGTCTTCCTTATTTTCTATTTCTTTTTCCTGTAGTGTCCTCTTTGCATGAGGATTTTCTTTCAGGGGTAAAGGATAGCACAAAAAAGCCAATTCTTTTCTTCAGCCCTTGCTAGGTGAAAGAACACTTAAGTCTTTGCTTGCATGCAATAAACACAACCTTTTTTTTTTTCCCTTGTTATTTTTTTCATTTCCTATTAAGCCTTCAACTAAACTGAGGTTATAATTTTGTGGAGAAAAGATGTCACTTGTTGCAATACAACAAAGTCAACAAATATTTTCTGACTTACTACAGAGAGAGCACTCTTCTGTAACATTGACTCAAAGGCACAAAGATCCCTGGTCTCCAGATGTTTACAAACAGGACACATAACCAACTGTATATATTGTGTGAGAAATTCACAAGTGCTGTGAATGAAGGAGAATAGAAAGAAGGGAATAGAAGTGTGGGGGAGGGAAGGTTGGAGAGCTGTGATTTTAAATTAGGCAGTGAAGGTAAGTCCCACTAACAAGGTAACAGATAAGCAGAAATTTATGGGGCATGAGGAAGTTCCTCAGCTATGTGGTAATCTGGAGGAATATAACAGAACAAAAACTGGTGCTTAATGAGCCATTTGCCAAGGATGCTGAGGGGAACACTTAAGTAATCAGGGGAAAAGATGGCTCTGTTTCTACAAATTCCAAGGGAATAAAATGCCAAAAGTGGAAAATCAACTGTAGATCTGCCTAAGCCATAGGAATGAGAATAACCAGGATGTGGTATATTCCCGGAAAACGAAGATCTTTAGAGAGGTAGGTGCAGAGGTGAGAGAGCGGGAGAGCATGGGAAAATATTTGGAAAGATCTAAATAACTTAGTAGAATTTTTTTTTAAATTTTATTTTTAATTAATCTCTATACCCAACGTAGGGCTCAAACTCACAACCCTGAGATCAAGAGTCACATGCTCTACTGGCTGAGCCAGCCAGATGCCCCTTATATTAGTGGAGAGATTCTTAATTCCATGAATCAAGGATTGGAACCAACTAAGGGGGAGAGCTCTGGGTGGGTACCAAGGGAATGCTTATTTTAGGGAGAATATAGATCATAATACATGATACATGTGAGCATGCAGATCAGGATGAGTATTTTACTTCCCTGATCCACAGGCAACTACTTTTTATTTTTATACCAGTTGGATAGTCACCTATGTCTCTTTGTTTCCTGGTTATATGTTTTTATTTTCCTTAAATTCTGCATGTCAATCACATCCAGAATAGGCACATTTTATTTGTCCCTGATGATGATCATTTAGCAGCTGGTTATCTAAAATTCAAGTCCCAAATAAAATCCATTAGTAATCATTTAATACCTGGTGTGGCAGTCCCAGTTTAAGCCTAAACTGGATTATCCTTATGGGCTCGGGCTCTGTCTAAACACGTCCTCAGAACTGGGGAGACGGACCTACTAGGAATCTCGTTTTAATTATAATGAGAATCCTCCCCACTGGAAATAAGTCCTCTGAAGGGAGAGGAGTCAGTGAGCTATCCTTGGTCCAGAAAGGAGAGAAGAGGTAATTCTGAGTACTGTATAATGTCTATTTTCTGGAGACAGCAGCAAGTTAAATAGAAGGCTGTGTTTGTCAAAAAACCTGTCAGACATCAGGCACTCAGAAAAGGCCTGATCTTGAAACTCATGAAACAGAAAGCTGAGGAAGGAGGGTCTTCCCTTGCCGGTTGAGTACTCGGCAAGGTTCAGCACAAAGTAATGGCGGAGGCCTTCGTGGCTTTGGCACAGAGTGGCAGCTTCGGCAGCTGAGCATAGAAACGGAAGCAGCAGCCCAGTGGGAGGGTGCCCTCTGCTTCTGCCAGCTGCCTTAGCCATGTTAAAAAACCAAAACTGAACCAAGGAAATTCAAAGATCTGCTTGGCTTTATTGTGATTCATGAATTGGGCAGCATTCCATCTAGAAACAGAGGGCAGCTCTGAGGAGGAGTTATTCAAAATGGAAGGTTTTTATAGGAAGAAGGGTAGAGCAAGAAGTTACTAGCAAAAGAAAGGATTGTTTCAGGCACAGTCTCTGGCTCCTTAGGGGGAAAGACAGGCCCTCTTATTAGGTTGATTACCTTACCTTCTTTTGGAGGTTGGAGAAGGGCCCAGGTTGACAACATTCCTTATTGTGCTGATCAGAAAATTCCTGACTGGTTAAGACTCCATTTCTGGGGGAAATTGAAACTGCAATTAAGTTGCTAATCAAATCTACATTTGGTGATTTGGCCTAAGTGATGCCATTTTGGGCCCGTGATTTTTCTTTTTAACAGCAGCAGGGTCAGGTCAGTGGCACTGGTGGCCTGGTGGAGTGGCGTGGAGCTGAGTTGGTTCAGCCCAGCACGGTCAGGTTGTGGTTTTAGCCAACAGAATTAGTGGCAACAGCAGCCACAAGCTGCTTTTACAGGGTCCCCAGGCCAATGAGGCCTTGAGCAGAGCCCATGCAGGAGAAGAACAGCAGATGGTTCTAGGCCACGCAGTAGGAATCTCGAACCAGACTGCCACATTCAAGTCTTGCATCTGCCTTCGACTAGCCTTTAAGCTTGGGTAAATTACTGTGTTTTCTTCTCAGCAAATAATATCCAGCTCATAGGGATTTTTAGAGATTATATAGATTATACATGAAAGCACAGCTCTAAGAGATAGTGATTGACAAGAGGAAGCATGCAATCAAGGTTTATTTATTCCATTATCGTATGACATCTCACACTGGTCCAGTCCAATAGTACTTGGTTCAGATTGTTTCGTGGCATGAAATGCTCGAGTAGCAACCTAAAGTCCAACCAGATGAGAAGAAAAGTGAAGGACAATGAACAGCCATTGTTGCCTCTATTATATATTCGCCAAATGTTTACCATATGCCAGGCACTGTTCTAGGTGATTTATAATTCTGGAATGTCAAGAATTTAAGCACTCACTGTTTAACTGTGGATGAGAGTGTGGGCAGATAGGAGTCAAAATTTTCCTCTGTTTTTTATGCTTTTTGCGTTTTTTGAACAATTATATATTACAAAACATTTTTGCTTTTCAATGCCACATACGGTAGTTCACGTTCCTCCTACCACTTGAAATTATACAGACTACCGCGCCAGGAGCCAGGCGCATCGTCATTCAAGTAAAGTAACTACTTATAACGCTAATTAATTGGAACCAACGGGCAAGCGGGGCGGGGCGAGCAACAAACCTCCGGTTGCCAGCCCGCAGGTACCGAGCGAGGCGGACTTTCGCGGGACTGTCGGAAGAGCCCGGCGGCCGGTCACGTGACTCCTGGGGCTGCCCGCGCTCCCCACCCCTCCGAGCCAAGCAGCCACGTTGGCGGCGTTCCTCGGCCAGAGGAGGGGGCGTGGCAAGGGCCCGTGCGTGATGCGTGCCCCGCCCCCTCCCGGAGCCCGGATGAAGAGTAACGCCATTACCGCCGGAGCCGCGGAGAGCACTGGCGGGCGGTGACTGGACACCGGACCGGCCGCGCCATGAGAGTCCTCTCTCGCCTGCTTTTGCTGCTCTTGCTTGTATTCCCCGCTACGGTCCTGCTCCGCAGTGGCCCTGGAGGTGAGGCGAGGGGGATGGGCGGCGGGTCTTAGCAGGGAAGAAGACGCCAGCGACAGCAAGTTTGAAGCCGGAGGCGGCAGCGGATCCTGGGTCCGGCATCCGTTCCGCCAGCCTCTCCCCACCCCTTCCCCGACCACCGGCTTGTAGTTGGGGGGTCCCAGCGCGCGCGGGGCGAATCCCCGCTGGGGCCTCCGCCCCTTCCACGCGGAGCGCGGGGCAGTGCCGGGCGACCTTGCTTGGTAGCCGCCCGTAGCCTTGCGTTTCTCTGTCCCGGGACCCGCGCCTGCTGCTGTGGCCGGAGTTGGTGGGTCTTGGGCACAGGGAAGGAGGCGAGTGGGCAGTGGGCACGGCTGCACCCCGAGCGCGCCGCAGCCCGTTGTATTTCTTCTGGCCGCCTCCGCTCCACCCCCTCCGCTCTGGGCTGACGTGTCTTTAGCTTCCACGTTGGGAGCCCTCCTTCATTCATTTGCTGAAACCCGTGGTTTCTACACACCTAAACTCTTAGAGCGTCTCTTCCCGCACCCCCTTCGTGGTCCTCTCCCTGTTTATCAGCCCCTGCACCCTGTGTGTTACCAGGAGTCTTCATTTCAGAAAAACTCCCCATCTTCGCCTTCATTGTCCGCCCCTGCTCCCAGGCCAACTGAGGAATTCCTGTTACTTGAGCCCTCGTTTCCCCCCCCCACCGCCTTTTTTTTTTTTTTTTCTGTAACTGTTTTTTGTTTTGTGGAAGCATCACATTGCCCTGGGGAAGAAACATCGAATTCGACATTATACGACATTATAGTTTGTTTGTTCTTTCCAGCAGTTAATCTGGTGTGAAAATAACTTAACCGGACATTAAAGATGGGGAACTTTGTCTTTTTGTCCTGGTTCTGTTATGAACTTCAGCTTTCTAATCTGTAAAAGTCAGTCTGACTAAACGATCACTACAATTCCTTTCATTCTGTAAGTTTAAGCGAGCTGTGTGGCAAAACGAATGATAATGGCAGGTATCCACCAGCGCTTTTGCATAGAAGAGTGAAGGGACTGGTTTCTCTTTAGTGGATAAAAAACCAAGTGAGAGAATTAACCAAACCTCTTAATGAATTCATTTGCAGGCTTAAAGAGGGATTCTGTTCCTTTATGAGTTGCTTGCTGGTTGTTCTTTATTGGCTTTTAAAAAAACATTTGGGGGCTCTTGGGTGGCTCAGGTCATGATCCCAGAGTCCTGGGATTGAGCCTGGCATTGAGCTCCCTGTGTGGCAGGAAGCCTGCTTCTCTCTCTCCCACTCCCCCTGCTTGTGTTCCCTCTCTCGCTGTGTCTCTCTCTGTCAAATAAGTAAATCAAATCTTTAAAAAAAAAATTAAAGAAAATTTGACAGTTGTACTTAGAATCTAGAATATGTTTTTTCAGGTTTGAAAACCTTTTTTTTTTAAGAAACGTCAATTGTATCTAAACCTAACTGGATGGCTTTAAACATTTTTTTGTGAGGAATGGTCTTTCTTTCAAAGGATATTTTTAATTTTTGCAATTGGCTAAACTTTCTAGGCACAGAATTGTCACTGATTAATATTAGTATTACTGAAATGCAGGGTGAAAAGCCATTGTACATATTGAGAACTCCTGAAATTTAAGTCCAACTTAAAATTATTATGTCAGGATAGGTATTTTTCTTAGTGGTTTTAGAAAGTGGCTTGTAAATTATGAATGCGCTGTCTTTGTGCAGCAAACAGTAGAGGCTGTTTTTCAGTTCATGATGCGTGGTTCAGGGTTCTTTAATGTTTTACGTAAATCTTAACAGCCGGTAAAAATTCAAGGAACTGGAAAAGGCTTAAAATGCAGAGTCCTTAATACATACTGTTTTCCTGGGTATTGCAGCATGTACACATGCTTCCTTTCCCACATTTTTTTTTCCCACTCTGAATTGCCACATCATCATTCTTTCTGAGAAATGTTGGAAGAGTCAGTAGAACTTTGAAATTTCTTTAAGTGACTGTCTTGCCTGAAATAGATTTAATATGACTTATTTAGAGAACTTTTGCCTATAAAATTTTTTATTGGCCTTAGTTATGCTTAATTTTTCAGTGTAGGAGAAATAAAAAAAGTACTTTAGACATGTTTGGGGGCACCTGGGTAGCTCAGTGGGATAAGCCTCTGCCTTGGGCTTAGGTCATGATCCCAGGGGGTCATGATCTCAGGGTCCTGGTCTGCTCAGCAGGGAGCCTGCTTCCCCCCTCTCTCTTTGCCTGCCTCTCTGAGTACTTGTGATCTCTGTCAAATAAATAAATAAAATCTTAAAAAAAAAACATGTTTGAAACCATATGCAAAAATAAGTGCATGCTTTCAGTGCTTTCAACCCTGAAGTTACCAGTATAGTTTTTATTTTACTAAATGTGCTTTATGCAAGCTAGTTTTAACCGTGGATGCCATACAAATATTTGTTCCTTGGACTTACATTGCTATCAAGTTCTAAGAGTTTGAGCTGTAGTTAACTTTAATAACAAATGTTTCTTGCCTAGTTACCGAGATTGCTATTTTCCTTTAGACCCAAACAGGGTTTTGTTTTTTGTATGGTTAATAACAGGGATTAAATTCTGGAGCTTCTTTCTTTTATTTTTTTTTATGAAATTTTATTTTATTTTTTACAGAGAGCATGTCTGTGTGCACACACAGGCATGTGCGCACAAGCAGATGGAGGGGCAGAGGGATTGGGAGAAGTTAGGCTCCCCTTGAAGTAAGGAACCTGATCGGGGGAGGGGCGGCTAGGTACATGGATGTGGGCCTTGATCCCAGGACCCTAGGACCATGACCTGAGCTGAAGGCAGATTCTCCGCCAACTGAGCCAGCCAGGTGCCCCTGGAGTGTCTTAGTTTTAAAACCAACTTATTTGTAGTTTTTTATTCGAGCTTCAAGGCATTTTTAGTTTCAGCAGTTCATTTTCCCTGACAAGTACGTGCTTTTGAAAATTAAACAGCATTTCCCATTAAAGTTAACATACAGTTGGTAAGACTTTTTTTTTTTTAATTTAATTTATTTATTTGAGAGAGACAGAGAGAGAGAATGCACACAAGCAGGGAGGGCAGAGGGAGAAGCAGGCTCCCTACTGAGCAGGGAGCCTGATGTGGGAGTTGAATCCAGGACCCTGAGATCAAGACCTGAGCTGAAGGCAGATGCTTAATGACTGAGCCACCCAGGTGTCTCTGGTAAGACTATTGATAAGATAAAATCATGAATATTCTAGATGCGTTGTAATTTGTGGCATCTTTCAAGGGAACTGGGAGATTGAATTACTCCAAGGGAAAGGTGTATTGTCTATACCAGGGACTGAAAAACATTGGTATGCCAGCGGTAAAGCTTAACTTCTTACTTGTGTTTTATTGTTAGGCTCATTAGCTGCAGCTCAGGATCTTACAGAAGATGAAGAAACGGTGGAAGATTCAATAATTGAAGATGAGGATGATGAAGCAGAGGTGGAAGAAGATGAACCCACAGATTTGGTTAGTGTTCTATACTGTGTTATGTACTTCTATACAGTGTTCTATACAGTGTAATTCATGTTTATATCATTTCTACAATTTATCTTCTTTTTTTTTTTTTTTTAAAGATTTTATATATTAGACAGAGAGAGAGAGGGAGAGGGAGAAGCAGACTCCCTGCTAAGCAGGGAGCCTGATACGGGGCTTGATCCCAGGACGCTGGGATCATGACCTGAGCAGAAGGCAGGTGCTTAACCAACTGAGCCACCCAGACGCCCCTAGAATTTATCTTTTTATAGACCAATTTGGGATTAAAATTCTTGCTTTTAGAGCTTTGTTACTGTGATCAGAGTGGATTGAAGTTGGGAGAAACAGGCCAGTGACTGAGGATGGATCATGAATATTTTCTTGCACAAGGAGGGAGGCATGATACAAAGAACAATTAAAGATCATATAGACATGAACCTGAGGAGGGTAACAGTGGGAATGGCACTGGACCAGTGTTGATAGATTTGGGTTGCATGCTACTTAGTTTTTTGACTTTGAGTAGCTTCTCGCTCTAGATCTCATTTTCCTCCTCTTTTTCTCCTTCATTCAATAAGGATATATTTACTGGGTCCCCACTATGTGCTAGGCACTGTTCTTAGTCCTGCAGTAAACAAGCTAGGTATTTTCTCTGCTCTCATGAAGTTTCTGTTCTTAGGGCGGTATATATGTGTTTTGGTGGCAGGCAGTGAGGAGCAAGGAGTAAACAGTGTATAAAATGTGCCCTGTGAGGAGGAAGGGGCTTAGAGAAGATCTCTTAAAAGTCCAGTTCTGAAATTTTTACTATAAAATTACAGTAAAACAGTAAGAATGTTGGGCTAGAATCAAGATCATTGCAGCATGCTTCTAGCTCATTTTATTTCCTCTCTTGGACTACTATAATTTATCCTGCACAAATTTTTACTCCAGAATCAGTCCTCCTCACGGAATTAGCAACACATTGCCTTCAGTGTCCAAAAACGAAGGCCATCAAGTATGAACTGTATCAAATTTCTACTTCTGAATATATTATTCACTCATCCTTTTTACGTTTTCTTCTTTAAAAATAGTGAGTTGTCTGTCTTTACTCTTTCTAAGGCTAGCCCTACCACCTGCGTTCTTGTCCCCATCTCGTCCTGTGGGATTTTGTATTATTTCCTTCTGTAACTTCATTGTTCCTTCTCATTGACTTGATTCTGATAAGCTATGCGTGTATTTCCATATGCCACTTCGTATTCCTCCCCCTTAAGTTGCTACACGTCTTTTCGTTACCAGCACGTATCTTGAAAAGAATAAATGGTACCACTTCACATATGTACTGTGGTCTCATCTGATGTAGCTAGTAAAACTGTTCTTGCTAAGTCACCATTGACCTAATTGCGAAATTCTGGCCTGTTTTTCATTGTTATCTTGTTTGAGCTCTTGGTAGCATTTGCGGAGTACCCCTTCCCTGAGTTCCTTCATGTTGGCTTCTGTCCCCCTGCCCCTTTAGTTTCCTCTGCCCAGCTGCTGCTGCTTGGTCTCTGTACCACCTTCTCTCCCTCTGCTTGGCTCCTTCGTGTTAATGACACCGTGGTGTCAACCAGCACCACTTTTTCTCGATGACCTTCAGATCCTCTCTCTCTAGGTATTTACCTTCCTGAGCTCCATACCTTTATTTCCAGCTCTCCACCAAATAGCACCATCTGGATACTCCATTCATACCTGAAATTTTATATGTTCAAAATGGAATTCAGCTTTTTACCATCCATCCCACCTCCATAACTATTTTCTGTTTTGATACGGCTCTAGTGATTCAAGCTCTTGCCTCATGACTTTCATTTCTTTTTATCCCACAACCCACTAATCAAATCTTCAGGGTGATTTCTCTGAACCATTTCTCAAGTCTACTCCTTTCTCCTTATTGCAGTTTATGGTTCCTGCCTTCTTGTCTCTGGTCTCTATTTGTGGGTCTCTTTTCTCAAAAGTAGAAATTCACTAACTCTTACTAAATGAATAGTATCATTAAGGATACTTAATATATAACATCAAACAATTGCACAGTCGTCGAACAAATGTTTGAGTGTCTTCTCTTAAGTATATGACCTGGGTTTGAAGAATATTTAAAGTACAAGACAGTCTTTGCCCTTGAGAAGTCTGTCTGTTGGGGGAGAGAGTGTTTTACATGAGTGAGAAGCAAAATGCCAGTAAACAGTGTTGCCCTTAAGCATCTCAATTTGTTAAAGACCTGAACACTTCAAGTATATGACTATCTCTGTAATCCTCATTGATGAGTAGAGAAGTGCTGCACCAAGGATTAAAATTTTTAAAAATTTTTTAAGGTAATTTTTTTTAACATTTTATTTATTTGACAGAATGATTTGGGGAAAGGGGCAGAGGGAGGAGGGGAAGCAGGCTCCCCACTGAGCAAATAGCCAGATGCTGGTCTTGTTCGCAGGACCCTGGGATCATGACTAGAGCTGAAGGCAGATGCTTAACCAACTGAGCACCCAGGCTCCCTGAGGGTTAAATTTTTACATTAAAGTTTGTTCATATTTTTTAACTACTGTATGAAGCTATAATTTACATATCATACCATTAACCTGTTTTAAACATATAATTCAACAATCTACAGTAAATGTATCAAGTTGAGCAGCTCTGAATTTTAGGACCTTTCCATCATCCCAGTGTGATCCTGCTCACTTTTTTTTTTTTTTTTTTTTTTTTAAACCACTTCTTCCGGGGCGCCTGGATGGCTCAGTCAGTTAAGTGGCTGCCTTTGGCTCTGGTCGTGATCCCAGGGTCCTGGGATCGAGCCCCACATTGAGCTCCCTGCTCAGCGGAGAGCCTGCTTCTCCTTCTCCCTCTGCCTGTTTCTCTGCCTACTTGTGCTATCTCTCTGTCATCTAAATAAATAAAATCTCTAACAAAAAAAAAAAATAAAACCACTTCTTCCAAGTTGTGTGACATCTTCTCACAGGAAAATTGTTCTATTAATTTGGGATGATGACAAGGTTGTCTAGAACAGAAGTCAGCAAAATGTCTGCGGGCTAGGTCTAGTTGTCCTTATTGTTGTACATACGGTCTGTGGCTGCTTTCGTACTGAAGCCTCAGAGTTGACCAGAGGGACCTTGTGGTTCCCAGAGCCAAAAATATTTGATATCTGGGTCCTTGGGTTGGTGCTGCTTTCAGAGTCCTATTTCCTTCACCCTTGTGGGAGGATGGGGGGTGGGGAGACTGAGTTTGAGACTTTTTCCTGTGAGGCGCTATTCCTGGCATTTAAACTGAGAGGGAAAATAAATACTGTTTAACTTGTGAATTAAGTGTTCCTTTGAAAGATGCTGTTTTTAAAATTTTTTCAAACTTGACAGATAAAGTTCACCAACCCATGTTCAAGAACCTTACAGTTCGGAAGTGTGGTTTGAGTACCTGCAGCCTTGGTATTTCCTGGGTGCTTTTAGAAATAGGGTTTCAGGCTTTCCCTGGAACTGAATCAGAGCTGCATAAAAGCCCCAGGGGACTGGTGTGCATATTATTCTTAGAGATGACGACTAGGGAAGTTTTTATGCTAACTGATAAGATACGCTGAAATCCATACCACTACTAATCCCTAATCCCAGCAAAGCTTGGGAGAAGCAATATTTTGTCCCAAATCTAGTGAAGTCGTTACTTTTAATTGATGTATTTTCCTCCAAAATTATCTTTTTAATGTTGTTTTTGTTAGGCTGAAGATAAAGAGGAAGAAGATGTATCTGGTGAACCTGAAGCTTCACCAAGTGCAGATACAACTATCCTGTTTGTGAAAGGAGAAGGTAATAGAGAAATGTTAGTTTTAACTCAGACATGGGAATTTTTCAAATGACAAGCTCACTTCTGGGGGGAAGCATTAGTAATGTTTAAAATCTTTATTCATTTTCCTCTTTCTTACAAGTATGGTATAAATACGTATTTGAAAAAAATCCTCTTATATGTGTGGTTACCCATATCCATACGGTAGTATTCCTGGCATTTAAACTAAGGGGGAAATTAAATAGTATCTCTTTTAATTAGAAGTTAAATATTCTTTTGGAAGATACTGTTTTTAAACTTTTTCAAACTGCCACAGTAAACTGACTCATATTTTGAGTGTATAAATATTAGTGAAATATTAAATCTGTATAGTTAGGCCTGGATTAGAGCCTAGTTTCATTAAAAGAAAACATAATGTCTTATATTTATGGGGAGCTATAAACGTAATGTCTTATATTTATGGGGAGCTATATATTGTTCTCAATATTTTGTGTGCATTCACTTTATCTTAACAGAAACTGTATGAGGATAGTTACTGTTAAACTGAGATTTAGAGAGATGAAGAACAGGTCCAGAGTTACTCATCTGTTAAATAGATTATAAAGGTGGATTCAGATGTGTCTGTCCCAAAGCCTCTGCTAACTGGTTAAAACTCAGTTCTGTAGGCCACATTTAATTATTGAAGAATTTTCTTTTTGATGTTATTATCTTGGTCTTAAGTTTTGTTTTATTCCCACATATATTCGAATTTTATATCTACAAAAAGTATGATTTGATTAAGAGATTTCCCCTCTTTTTTATGGCTTCCTCATTGGGTTGTTACTTCAAATTTTGTGTTTTGACTGATTGCTTAAAATGGTATGGGTTACCTGGTTAATTTTTTTTTTTTTCAATATTTTAAAAGATGCTGCAATTTTCAGGTGGACCTCTTAGACTTACCTTTCTGTCATTCTTTTCTTGTCTGCACAGATAACAGATAAAAGTTGGAGGTGACTTCAAGACAAGTAGTTCCACTGCAAGATAATCTGACTGCTAAAAATGCACAGCTCTTTCTTTGACCACATAGCGTCAAGTGATGTAGTCTAACTTGAGATTCTGTGTTCAGTTATGAAGTTGGAGTGCTAGAGTACAGAGAAGCGCTCCAATTTATACACCAACTGTAATCAGTTACTAGATAGTAGGAAACTGGGGTGCCCTACTGGAAAAGGTTCTGAAACCACGTCCATTTGTAGGAAAGGGTTGCTCAGATCCTTAGTTACGTCTCTTTATTTTGTGTGCTTCGAGCGTTTTCTAATCTTCTGGTTTCTTTTTTTTTGTTTCTTAGATTTTCCAGCAAATAACATTGTGAAGTTCCTAGTAGGCTTTACAAACAAGGGTACAGAAGATTTTATCGTTGAATCCTTAGATGCCTCATTCCGTTATCCTCAAGACTACCAGTTTTATATCCAGAATTTCACAGCTCTTCCTCTGAACACGGTGGTGCCACCGCAGAGACAGGCAACGTTTGAGTACTCCTTCATCCCTGCGGAGCCCATGGGCGGAAGGCCCTTTGGTCTGGTCGTCAACCTGAACTACAAGGATTTGAATGTAAGGCCCGCTAGACATTTTTTTTAAAGTTACAGGCGGATGAGAACAATTGACATTGCTAAATGAATACTCTTAGATTTATTCATTCAGGCGCCTGTTTATGGTTGGAGCTGAGATGGATAACAGGGAGGCAAAACTAATTCAGTCATAGTTGTCTTCAGGTCTAGAATCCAGCAAGGCAGATCGATAAGAACAGGTGATAGCCCAGCATAAGTGAATCAGACTAGAGATAAGTAGTAGCCTGTACAAGCAAAGAGGGTGTGACTTGAGCTTGAGCTTAACAGGACAGTAAGCCACACAGTGGACTCTACTTCTTACTAAGATGGTAAAATATATAGAGTAGTTTGTTTTGTACCTCCGTTCGTTGCTTCTATTTTGCCCATTTTACTGCTTTAATTTTAAGTCTTAAGGGCTTTCTGTAACTTTCCATCATTTTATATACTCGTAGATAAAAATATAACTAAATATTTTTAGGATAGAGCAGTGAGGTTTATGGTTTATGAGAACCAAACAGTCTTATACAAGCTCTGTTGTCTTTCTTGTGGTTTTTAATATATATATAGTATGTCCAATGAATATATAGTATGTCCACTAGAGTTTTACTGCTGGGAGTTGACCTCTAGGTGCCAGCTATTACATCTTTCAGATGAGAGCACATTTAAACCATTCCCTTCTCAAAAAGTTTTCAGAGAAGGAAATTCATTCTCTCTTGGAAGTTTACCCAACCTTTTTCTTCACGTAGTGTCTTAGACACGTTTACTCATGTCTAAGGTAAATCTCTCATGTTGCAATTAAGTTTTCTTTTTTTTTAATTAGTGGGTTTTTCATCCTTCAAAATAATATATTAATCTTCCTCAACATTATAGTTATGCAGTTTGAATAATTATATATTTTGTCTTGTTTTCAAGCAGAATTAAACTTAATCCAACAGACACGTTGCAGTTTTAGTACCATTTTGAATGTTAGTTTGTATCAATGTATTCTGATTCTTGGAATTGTCATTGGAGCAATGCAGGTAGAAAGATTTTGAAGTAAAACATTATTACAGTTTAGCAATAAGTGACAGTTCTGAAGAATACTGCCTTTGTGTGAAGCATCAAACACTGGAAACAGCTACCTATGTATTATCCCACTGATTCTTGTATTTGAAAACAAGTTGTGCTGAACTGACAAATTGTTCCAAGATTGCCACAGAAAAATATTTTGATACCAAAAATTGTATTTATTGTAAATTGATTTCCAGTCTATTATAAATTTAGAGCATGGATTTGACTTCTGTTCAAGTCTAGTTCTTAAAATCTGCTACTGCAGCTGCTACTGTATACATTTTCATACTCTTCCCTTCTTTTTTGGAGGATTATACTCAGCAGAAGTTATGGCTTCTAGTTTATGGGTATTCTGTGGGCTTTGTTTCTTTCTGTGCATTTTATCCCCTTTTTATTTTACTTCCCTGGTTTCTCACACATTTCCCCTTCCCCACCTTCACAAAAGCAGAGGACAACTTTAGCAAAGAAGGAGGCATTTTTTATTTCGTGGAAGAAAGTAATATTATAATGTTGAGTCTGAATTACTTGCATAGTGCAATTACGTGTGACTTTTGAGTCTTACTGACCTAAGTGATGAGAAAGCTGTTTTATATCTATTAGGGTAACAGTTTTCAGAAATCTTATAATCTTCTATTTTTTTTTCGATGCTATTGACATTTTTGTGATTTATTAATAGGGCAATGTATTCCAAGATGCTGTCTTCAATCAAACAGTTACAATTATTGAAAGAGAGGATGGGTTAGATGGAGAAACGTAAGTGAAGTTTGCAATTTGTAGATCTTGATCTCACAGGGCAGTCCTGGAAGGCTTGCTCCTGTCAACTTTTGTTTTAATAATGAAAATAGACCAAACTAAGATTTCTGTGAAATCCTGCTTATGTAAATCCATATTTTAGGATTTTATATTTTATAACTATTAATAGTGAGTTAGGAAAGATAATAGAAAATGACCAAAATTGTTTTAAAAAGGTAGTTGGCTTTCTGAATGTCCTTTCTTTCTAAATTCTTATCTACCTCATGCTCGTGAGCAGATCACCAGCATCATCTAAGTTACATACCTCTTCAATTGCTATTAAAAATATAAACTAGATGTTCTCTTAGAAATTCTGTTCTTGAAGGATGATGAGTCATTTGTCACTGTATACCCATATGTGTAGTTGACCAAAAGCAATTTTTAAGTTAAATTATGCAAAATAATTTAATATTTGAGAGAGACAGAACCTAATGCAGTTGTTTTAACTGAGCTTGAGCTTGAGCGTAATAAATTGTAATTGTATTTACTTTAGATCATATAATTGGCTTTTTTTGACTAATTGTTCTTAAAGATAAATCTGTGAAACTTACAACCTAGACTTAAGTAGAATATAAAATATTTTTTTCCTTTGCTCTACAAGTTATTTGGAAAGCATATATTGTGTTGGAATTTTAGTTGTAATTACAGCTATGGTATTTTTTTAGTTAAAGCAGGATTGTAGTTTTAATTAGTTGTGATGTTTCTTAAGAATTAAAGCCAGTTTGCTTTTTTTCCTTTTCTATCAGAATCTTTATGTATATGTTCCTTGCTGGTCTTGGGCTCTTGGTTGTTGTTGGCCTTCATCAACTCCTGGAATCTAGAAAGGTAATTCTAGATGAGTGACTCTTACAGCCATACTTTAAAAGTTGTTGCCGTACTAAGTATGATCTAGTTTTTTGTGGCTTTTTGCTCTCAACTGTGGGTTTGTGCATTTATAGGTTTATTGCACCTTTTTAAAATAAAACCTGAAGATGAGATCTTGGATACATGACTTGTGTCTGTTCAGACTTCCATACACAAATGTATTTAGGGTCTTTTGGCTACATCTTCCAGAATAATCTTTACTTTCATATCATATTGTAATTCTAAATTATGTTAGAATTTTTATTCCTTAAACTCAGACATAGATTTCATTGTTCTATTTGCTTTTTTATGGCTGCTACTATACCTTTAAGCAACACAGCTTTTACATTTGCCTTAATACTATTAACTCTAGGAATAATTTCCAGTTAGCAATTAATTGAGTCTTTTCATTTGAAAAAGAAAGAATGAATTTGGCCGTATTCCATCAAACTTCTGCTTTCTTGTTAGGGTAGTAAAGTGGCAGCACTGATGGACTTGCTATAATCCTGGTTTCTCTTTCACTGTGTCTTTATCTGTCCTCCCTGCAAAGAAAACAGAACAGCCCATGTTCCTCTCAATGGAAAGTATAACAAGATTTGTATCAAAATTTATATTAAGTACTTGCTCTTTAAAAGAGAAATACTTAGTGCTCAAGTATTACTTTCCATAACTTTCTTTACCTTGTTTTCATAGTAGCATTTTTGCTATAAATTTGTGTTAGATACAAGGATCTCCAGTTTTTTTGTTTGTTTTCATGTGAATGAAGCCAGTTTCTAGTTACTTTTCATGTATTCAGAGTCGTTTTTGGACTGTATACCTAATACTCTTACATAAATGATTAGGTTTGTTGTTTAAGAGCAAGACTAAAGAAGGAATTGAATCCCTTTCTCCCTAGTCGTTTTTTTTTTTTTTAAAGGTTTTATTTATTTATTTGACAGCCAGAGATCACAAGTAGGCAGAGAGGCAGGCAGAGAGAGAGAGGGGGAAGCAGGCTCCCCGCTGAGCAGAGAGCCCGATGTGGGGCTTGATCCCAGGACCCTGGGATCATTACGAGCCGAAGGCAGAGGCTTTAACCCACTGAGCCACCCAGGCGCCCCATCTCCCTAGTAGTTTTGATGCAAATACTCTAGGAACAAAGTTTGAGGTTGTTAGCTTAAATGAGATTTAAAAGTTTTGTTTTATCTGTGCCAGTTGTTTGCGTTTAGTTAGCTAACGGTGCAGAAATCTACCTGCCTGCGCGCAGCATTCCAGTAATTATCTTGAATTTTGTTGGATGTTAAAATAAATTTATGATTTGATTCCCAAAGGGAGAGAAAAATCACTGTATAAATAGAAGTTTTTAGTCAGTCCACCAGCCCACAGACATACAAAGTTTTGTAGCAGAGGAAATGTCCTTTAAAACCTGAAAATAAATCATTGTTAGGAGGTTTTATTCCTTATCACCTATTCTTTATAATGGAGTTAGGCATGAATTTATCCTTCTAATTAATAAAATACTTAAGTAGGAGTATGTTTTGAAGAGGACATATTTGTTTAAGATATTTAAATTAGGTAACTTAATACACTTTTTTAAAATTATAGTGACCATTATAATAGAACTCCTTTAAAATGTTTTTATGCTCTTTTAGCGCAAGAGACCCATACAGAAGGTAGAGATGGGTACCTCAAGTCAGAATGATGTTGACATGAGTTGGATTCCTCAGGAAACTTTGAATCAGATCAGTAAGTACTCTTATAAACTTAGCTGGAAAAATTTTCTCTTAAATGGAAATTAAGTATTTTAGATATAAAAATGCTTGGTCAATGCTACTTCACACTCATCTTTTCCATTACTTGTATAGAATCAAGTGTAATATAAACACTTTAAAATTTTATTCTGAGTAGTATTTTTAAGCTTTAATTTAGAATGCTTCCAAATCAGCAGTTTTATATACAAATGTGTGAATTCTCTGTATTCCTAATCCTTTCCTATCTCTTTTTTTTCTGTTGCTTCAGTGCAGAGTAGAAGAGGTGAGGCAATTAATTTTTTTAATGGTGTTTGCTACATATAGTACTGGATTTTGTATAGCATATGAATACTTCACGGGAAGTTTAATGAGTAATGGAAGAGTTTTTTCTAGCACTGTATTTATTAGAAAAACTAACTACTAACTGCCCACTGTAGTTTGAAAGAATAAAACTGAAACATTGCTTGGTAGTTTATCTAACATATATTTCAGTTTCATTGTGTATGTGATTACCTAAAATGCTAATATTTATGAAAGAATGAAAGACTTTTTTCCTCTAATTGTAAATGGACTTTTTGTTTTATAAGATTTATTTATTTACGTTAGAGAGTGAGCAAGCAAGCTAGTGCAGGAAGGGGCAGAGGGAGAGAGAATCTCAAGCCGACTCTGTGCTGACATGGAGCCTGATGTGGGGCTCGATCTCACGACCCTGAGATCATGACCTGAGCTGAAACCAAGAGTCTGTTGCTCATCTGACGATGCCACCCAGGGGCCCCGTAAATGGACTTTTAAGAAACATTCATTATAAGAGTACAATGGCCTCATATTAAAAACATTAATAAATAGTACAGAAGTGAAAAACTGAGATCACCTCCTGTCTACACTAATTTCATTGTCTATAAATAATAGGTGTTCGTTATTCTAAGTATTTTCTGTACATTTACCAGTACGTATGTCTGTTGTTTGTGACTATTTTGTACAAATGACATCGTATTGCATACACTGTTCTACTTTCTGAGTTTTCATGTCTTGGATTTTTTTTTTTAAGATTTTATTTATTTATTTGACAGATAGAGATCACAAGTAGGCAAAGGGGCAGGCAGAGAGATGGGGGGAGGCAGGCTCCCCGCTGAGCGGAGAGCCAGATGCGGGGCTCAGTCCCAGGACCTGGGATCATGACCCAAGCCGAAGGTAGAGGCTTTAACCCACTGAGCCACCCAGGTGCCGCTTGGATTTTTTTTTATGGTAGTGACTTATTTACCTCATTCTTTTTAATAACTGGATAGTATTCCTTTATCTAAATGTGTCATGATAAGTTAAACCTATTCTGTATTGAAGGATATTTAGTATTTCCAGTTTTTCATTGTTAAATTAAAACTATAATGAATATTTTTATATAAAAATTTATGGGATAATTTCTCATTTTTTAATTGAGTTAGTTGACATATAACAGATTCATATGCACAGTGTAATGATTCAGTATTTGTATGTATTGTAAAGTGATCACTACAATAAGTCTATTACCACACATAGTTAAAAAACTTTTTTTTTTAAGAATTGCTTTTTTAATTGAATGCATGCTTACAGGCAGGGGGAGGGGCAGAGAGAGTGGGAGAAGCCGACTCCCCACTGAACAGGGTCCCCAACTCGGGGCTCTATCACAGGATCTGGGATCATGACCTGAGCCGAAGGCAGACCCTTAACTGACTGAGCCATGTGGGCACCCCAGATCTTTTTTTTCCTTGTAACAAGAACTTTTAAGATCTACCCTCTCAGCAAACTTTCAAATATATAGTGTGCAGAGAGGCAGGCAGAGAGAGAGAGGGGGAAGCAGGCTCCCCGCTGAGCAGAGAGCCCGATGTGGGGCTTGATCCCAGGACCCTGGGATCATTACGAGCCGAAGGCAGAGGCTTTAACCCACTGAGCCACCCAGGCGCCCCATCTCCCTAGTAGTTTTGATGCAAATACTCTAGGAACAAAGTTTGAGGTTGTTAGCTTAAATGAGATTTAAAAGTTTTGTTTTATCTGTGCCAGTTGTTTGCGTTTAGTTAGCTAACGGTGCAGAAATCTACCTGCCTGCGCGCAGCATTCCAGTAATTATCTTGAATTTTGTTGGATGTTAAAATAAATTTATGATTTGATTCCCAAAGGGAGAGAAAAATCACTGTATAAATAGAAGTTTTTAGTCAGTCCACCAGCCCACAGACATACAAAGTTTTGTAGCAGAGGAAATGTCCTTTAAAACCTGAAAATAAATCATTGTTAGGAGGTTTTATTCCTTATCACCTATTCTTTATAATGGAGTTAGGCATGAATTTATCCTTCTAATTAATAAAATACTTAAGTAGGAGTATGTTTTGAAGAGGACATATTTGTTTAAGATATTTAAATTAGGTAACTTAATACACTTTTTTAAAATTATAGTGACCATTATAATAGAACTCCTTTAAAATGTTTTTATGCTCTTTTAGCGCAAGAGACCCATACAGAAGGTAGAGATGGGTACCTCAAGTCAGAATGATGTTGACATGAGTTGGATTCCTCAGGAAACTTTGAATCAGATCAGTAAGTACTCTTATAAACTTAGCTGGAAAAATTTTCTCTTAAATGGAAATTAAGTATTTTAGATATAAAAATGCTTGGTCAATGCTACTTCACACTCATCTTTTCCATTACTTGTATAGAATCAAGTGTAATATAAACACTTTAAAATTTTATTCTGAGTAGTATTTTTAAGCTTTAATTTAGAATGCTTCCAAATCAGCAGTTTTATATACAAATGTGTGAATTCTCTGTATTCCTAATCCTTTCCTATCTCTTTTTTTTCTGTTGCTTCAGTGCAGAGTAGAAGAGGTGAGGCAATTAATTTTTTTAATGGTGTTTGCTACATATAGTACTGGATTTTGTATAGCATATGAATACTTCACGGGAAGTTTAATGAGTAATGGAAGAGTTTTTTCTAGCACTGTATTTATTAGAAAAACTAACTACTAACTGCCCACTGTAGTTTGAAAGAATAAAACTGAAACATTGCTTGGTAGTTTATCTAACATATATTTCAGTTTCATTGTGTATGTGATTACCTAAAATGCTAATATTTATGAAAGAATGAAAGACTTTTTTCCTCTAATTGTAAATGGACTTTTTGTTTTATAAGATTTATTTATTTACGTTAGAGAGTGAGCAAGCAAGCTAGTGCAGGAAGGGGCAGAGGGAGAGAGAATCTCAAGCCGACTCTGTGCTGACATGGAGCCTGATGTGGGGCTCGATCTCACGACCCTGAGATCATGACCTGAGCTGAAACCAAGAGTCTGTTGCTCATCTGACGATGCCACCCAGGGGCCCCGTAAATGGACTTTTAAGAAACATTCATTATAAGAGTACAATGGCCTCATATTAAAAACATTAATAAATAGTACAGAAGTGAAAAACTGAGATCACCTCCTGTCTACACTAATTTCATTGTCTATAAATAATAGGTGTTCGTTATTCTAAGTATTTTCTGTACATTTACCAGTACGTATGTCTGTTGTTTGTGACTATTTTGTACAAATGACATCGTATTGCATACACTGTTCTACTTTCTGAGTTTTCATGTCTTGGATTTTTTTTTTTAAGATTTTATTTATTTATTTGACAGATAGAGATCACAAGTAGGCAAAGGGGCAGGCAGAGAGATGGGGGGAGGCAGGCTCCCCGCTGAGCGGAGAGCCAGATGCGGGGCTCAGTCCCAGGACCTGGGATCATGACCCAAGCCGAAGGTAGAGGCTTTAACCCACTGAGCCACCCAGGTGCCGCTTGGATTTTTTTTTATGGTAGTGACTTATTTACCTCATTCTTTTTAATAACTGGATAGTATTCCTTTATCTAAATGTGTCATGATAAGTTAAACCTATTCTGTATTGAAGGATATTTAGTATTTCCAGTTTTTCATTGTTAAATTAAAACTATAATGAATATTTTTATATAAAAATTTATGGGATAATTTCTCATTTTTTAATTGAGTTAGTTGACATATAACAGATTCATATGCACAGTGTAATGATTCAGTATTTGTATGTATTGTAAAGTGATCACTACAATAAGTCTATTACCACACATAGTTAAAAAACTTTTTTTTTTAAGAATTGCTTTTTTAATTGAATGCATGCTTACAGGCAGGGGGAGGGGCAGAGAGAGTGGGAGAAGCCGACTCCCCACTGAACAGGGTCCCCAACTCGGGGCTCTATCACAGGATCTGGGATCATGACCTGAGCCGAAGGCAGACCCTTAACTGACTGAGCCATGTGGGCACCCCAGATCTTTTTTTTCCTTGTAACAAGAACTTTTAAGATCTACCCTCTCAGCAAACTTTCAAATATATAGTGTAGTATTAAAAACTATAGACAGCGTGATATCCATTACACCCCCATGACTTAGTTATTTTATAGCTGGAAGTTTGTACCTTTTGACCTCCTTCTTCCCTTTCACCCACCCCTGTACCTGGGATACATAACTTTTAAGATCTACCCTCTCAGCAAACTTTCAAATATATAGTGCAGTATTAAAAACTATAGACAGCGTGATATCCATTACACCCCCATGACTTAGTTATTTTATAGCTGGAAGTTTGTACCTTTTGACCTCCTTCTCCCCTTTCACCCACCCCTGTACCTGGGATACATAATTCCTTAAAAGTAAAATGGTTACATACATTTTTATTTTTATTTTAATGAAAAGTCCTATTTCCCTTTCAAAAGATAGTTTATATTCTCAGCAGTGCACAATATTGCCTATTTCTTTTTCATTCCCACCAATCTTAAGTATTTTTTTTTTAAAGATTTTATTTATTCATTTGAGTGAGAGAGTGAGAGGGAAGAAGGTCAGAGGGAGGAGCAGGGAGCCCAATGCAGTATTCCATCCCGGGATTCTGGGATCATGACCTGAGCCGAAGGCAGTTGCTTGATCAACTGAGCCACCCAGGTGCCCACCAGGCTTAGGTATTAAGTATTATCAAATGTTTTAATTTGGCGGTATGGTACGAAAGGCTGTCTTTCATACAGTTAATAAGGTTTGACTTCTTTACACATATATATTGGCCATTTAGTATCTACTTTCTTGTAAACGGGCAGTTCATGTCCTCTCCAGGGTTATGAAGTGAATTTTCATTATTACTTTCAGGGAGCTTTCTCTATTGAAACATAATTACGATATGGTACTTCCTTTATTAGAAGTGGGTACAAAGCAGTAACAGCATAGGAGGGAGGGGCCTTCGTTCTCTAGGAGAGAGTAGGGGAGTCATTCATGAAAGTTGACTTTTGACCAGAGTCTTAAGAAGTTAGGTGAGAAGGAATCTTCAGTTTTATGTGCCAGGCTAAGGACTTGGCTTTTCTTCTTATCAAGGTAGCCATCAGATACTTTGAAGCAGAGAAATAAATTTATATTTTTAAAAGAAATTATCATAGTTTTGTGGTGTATGGTGTATGGTTTAGCAAGCATAGCAAGCAGGAGCCACTAAAAGTTGGGATACCAGTTAGATGATTTCAGAAAAGCATCTGAGAAATCCTTAGGGCCTAAGCTAAAGCAGTAGTGATGTGGAGGAGAAGAAACTAGAAAGGTATTTCAGAATTGGAGCAGATTGGGCTTTGGGTGGCTTTTTGGATGTTTGAGGGAGGAAGGAGGGAAGAGTTAGAGTTTTAGGCATCTGGATGGAGGATGATCCTGTTACTGTTAGGGAATATAAGAAGAGTGGCACAGTGCATGAGGGGAGAGGAATTAGAACTAGGTCTGTTGATTGTGAGGATCCCTGATGAGGATGTCCAGTAAGCATTTGAAAGTTGTATTTAGAGCAGAGGTGAATCAGGATTTGGAGACATTGATGGGGCACCTGGCTGGCTCAGTCTGTGGAGTGGGGTTGTAAATTCAAACCCTGCTTTAGGTGTAGAGACTATTTAAAATTCAATTAAAAGATTTGGAGACATTGGGACATACAGCGTAAGGGGTAGCTGAGATCCCATGAAATAATTTATCTTCAAATTTAAATCTTTATTCTTTGCTGTTTAAGGACAAGTTTTCCATATTATCCTGATATGGATAGCAAAATATGGAATTGGGTTGTAGGGTAAACTGTGATCTCTTTATAATGCATCAGAATTACTTATGTAGTCTGGTATGTTTAAAATAAGGGTTCTTCATGAATAATTAAATTTTAAATATCTTACACAGAATTGTTTGAAATATTGAAAAGCATTAAAAGTCACAATTGAAAAGTAAAGTTATTATAAGCTGTGGGGCCACCCCTCCCAAAGAATTTCTGCATGACAAATATATTGTGGGTAGGGGAGTGGTTTTATAGTATCTTTCTCCCTGACATTGTTGTTCATGAACTTAAAGCGGAGAATTATTATGCTTACAGAGTGTTTGTATTTATGATTGTATTTTCATCAGCAGGTGTCAGGTGTTTAGTCTGTCATAATACTATGCTATGTTCTCAGTGGGCATGTTGAAAAGAAGAATATTACTGGTTTTTTTCAGGAGTTTACATTTCCACCTGAGGAAAATAAAGCACATTTATGAAATATTTGAGTAATCAGAGATGGTATCTGATATGTGATAGAGTGAATTATATGGACAACTTCTAAGTTAGGAAAGGGGACCATATTAGGATCTAGGGAGGCCTTGTTGAAGGACTGTTGAGCACCTCCTTATACTGGGCATTCTAGAACACTCTGCAAGGTGAGGTGCTGTCTCTATTTACTGATGAGAAATTGCTACTGAGAAAAAATAACCTGCTAAGATCCTCAGCTGGATTGTCACATTCTGAAGCCCATGTGCTTTCTCAGGAAGACCTAAGACTCAAAGAAGGAGAGCGTTAAAGTCCCTAAATGTGTTTTAATGGTACTGGTCTTTCTTGCTCAAAATCTGATTTTGTTTTGGGTCCATGTCTTAACCACCAAAGATACTTGTATTATTCTTTTTTCCATTTACATGAAACCCCTCATTTTGGAAAAACTTCATAAACAACAGTGAAACTTCTGAACAGCATTGATATAATCTGATTTTCCAGTTAGGAAGATAAAAGTTTTTATCAAAATCAGGGTTGTGATTATTGCCCTCTACAGACATATTGAGAGGCATGTTATTTATAAATTGTTATTGAAATTTGAAAATAGGTGGAAGGCATGTAACACTCATACATAAACAGTCCTTTTCACCATTACTATTAGCAAAGCCTGGGAGCTAAGAGGTCCTAGTTGGAGCCTCATCCTGTGAAATCAAAGGAGTCCTGAGACCATTTCAGAAATTGGGGGCATAGTGAGAGACTCTTAATGATAAAAAACAAACTGAGGGTTGATGAAGGGGGGTGGGTGAGGGATGGGTTAGATGGTAGATGGGCATTAAGGAGGGCACTTGTGATGAGCACTGGGTGTTCTATGTAAGTAATGAATCACTGAATTCTACTCCAGGAGCCAGTATTGTTCTCTATGTTAACTACCTAAAATTTAAGTTTAAAATATACATATATATTACTTTGAATAAAAGAAAAAAATTTTCAAAATGGGGGCACAGAAGTTAAGAAGGAAGAAGGGTATTAAAAAATACATGTGATCAGTAAAAATGTGATTATTTGCCCCCCCCCCCTTTTAAGTAATGTCTACACCCAACATGAGGGTTGAACTCACAACCCTGAGATCAAGAGTCCAATGCCTCATTTATTTATTTACTTATTTGACAGAGTAGGCAGAGAGGCAGGCAGAGAGAGAGGAGGAAGCAGGCTCCCCACTGAGCAGAGAGCCCGATGTGGGGCTTGATCCCAGGACCCTGGGATCCTGGCCTGAGCCACAGGCAGAGGCCTTAACCCACCAAGCCACCCAGGCGCCCTGAGTCCAGCGCTCTTTTAGCTCAGTCAGTCAAGCATTCTGATTATTTGCTCTCTTAGAGTTAATTTTTTTTTTTTTACAGTGCCACACTACTTGCAAGAAAATTTTGATTTGCAAAGAAATAACTCCCTTCCTGATAGAAATAACATCACATTTAAAGAATAATGAATTATTTTATTTATTAATAAATAATCATGTTGAAATTTCTTCAGTGATTTCAGAAATATCCTTTACAACTTGTTTTTCCAATATGGGACAATGCATTGCACCTGGTAGTTCTGTCTTAAATCCTCCCCCCTACCTTTTTTTTAAATCCCTTTTAATTTATAGCAGTTCAAAAAGTTTGGCCTTTCGACCTGTGGAAAGTGGCTTCTCATACTTTAATATGTGTGAAGATCATTTGAAAATCCTGCTGTGATGCAGGTTCAGATTCAGGTGCTTTAGGCTGGGGCCCAAATGTTGGTGTTTCTAACAGGCTCCCAGATGGTGCCAGTGCTGCTGACCCAGTTATCACCCTGAAGGATGAGACTCGAGAAAGTCCCATGTTCCCGATTTCTCTGATTGTTTTCTCTTGGTGCCTTTTAGTTAAAATTTCTTTAACTTGGAAGATAAATCTATAGGTTTGATTAGATTGAATCATTTTTGGTTGATAGCATATATCATAAGTACTTTTCCCTGGATCACATCAAGAGACAGTCTCTGATTTTCCCATCATTAATGATCCTGAATTGAGCACTAGATTAGGGTAGGAGCCACATGACGTTCCCATGTAACCAGGAAAGGGTGGTGGTTTTGCTTGCAACCTTGAAGTTATCTCTGTGGCATTACTTTGGCATCACACAGATACCCAGTTCTCCAAACCATTCACCAGCTTAAATCCTTTCATGAATCAATGTTTCAGAAGTTGTGTTGATTTTTAATTGAAATTTCTTTAATTTTTACTAACTGCCATTCTTTTGTGAAGTAGAGCTCTCCATCAACTGGGGCTTTTTGGTTACTTTATAGAAAGTAGGTACTGTTGGAAGAGGAGGATAAGTGCTTAATTTCCCTTTACTTTCCAATTTTCAAAGAGTTAACTTAAAAACCACCCAGTGTGACAAAAGAGTTTTTCTAATTTTCTCTTGTTTTTTCATTATCATGTACAAACTCAGTTTTTCATAGAATCAGTCTATTTTAGCTGTATTCTTTTTTCATGCTCAGATTGTTAACAGTTTTGACTGCTGGTTGCCTTTCTATGCTTGATCTCAACCAAAGGGCCGAGATGGGTTTACCAATTGCCTTTTTTGAACCACCTCCATTCTCACCCTTTGGATCTTTGAATGATCCCTTCCTTGCTGGCTCAACAAGATAATCCAGACATTTTGTAATTGCTCTAGGCATGGAACAAGCTGTTTCTCCAAGGACTCCTGGGTGATACTAGAAATGAAAATCTAGGCTTTAGGTATGTCACTGATACTGGGTGACATTTTTTCTAGGCCCATTCTGTGAGCTGAGCTAGAAAATACATATTTTTTCAAACATCATACTGATATTTTCAGTTCAATTTAAAAAATACTCTTACTTAATTTTGTATGCTTGTATTTTGTTTCTCTTAACACTTGATTCCTTACAGCAGTAGTTCTCAAAACTGTAGCACTCAAGAACCACCTGGCCAGCTTCTTACCCTTGCTAGGCCTCACCCCCTAGAATTTCCAGTCAAGTAGGTCTGGGTGAGGCCCAAGGATTTGCATATCTATTTTCTCAGGTGATTTTTGAGGCTGCTGGTCCAGACCATACTTTGAGAACCACCCTTCGAACACGGTTTTCTCAGAGTAAAGGGGTTGAGCAAAATTAAAGATAATTTAGGAAAAAGTAGCCTGATCTTTCAAAGATAAGACATATGCTTTTCATATTTGAGAACAGAGTGGAGAAAACCAAGAGAAAAATTAAAGATAATGAAACAGGAGGTGCTCATGGTAGTGGAATTCTCTCTGGCTTCCAGGAATGTTGGACAGGGGTAGTGTGAGAACAGGCAGGTTTCAGGGGCCACTGTTTAATTTGGCAAGAGATTTTTCTCGTCTCTGTCTCACTCATCAGAATGTAAAGAAAGGAGGGGTGGTTTGAAACGATTTGAGCCTGCTACAAATACATTTTTTCCTGATATGTTGTGCATTTCAGATTAGGGTGCTTCTGTTTCCCTCAAGTCTTTTTAACTGTAAATGACAGGTTAGGTGCTATTAATAGAAAATTATAGGTCCTTTGTTTAACACTAGTGTTTTAAATGTATACGTAAGGCAACCTGATCAGAAACTTAGAAAGATGAAGTCTTTCATGTAATTTGACTTTCTTTTAACTTAGGGATCCATTAGAAAGCTTGTAATTTTTATCTCATTACTTTAAAAAATTGATCTGATAGCTATTTATATAATATGACTCCCCCAGGTGTAGTAGGAAATGGGATAGATTGTGCAGTCTGAGAAGGGGTTGGTGAGGGACAAGTTTAGGTTTCTGCTGACATTTTGCCTTTGTCTTTTTAAAAAAAAAAAAAAGTTGCAGCTTTGCCTCAATTAGGTGGTTTTCTGTAACACCTTTCTTTTAAAATAAGGGCAGCTTGGGCATTTTCAGATCTGCCCCATTTACTGAATCTCATTAACATCATGTTCCAATGTTTTTTGTTCTTTCAGTTAAGTGATTTCTAATTTCATACAGTTTTAAGCTTTGCTCTTAAAAGTTGAAGTATTTTGACCTTAAATATATTAGGTTTTTGGGTTTTTTAAGTATTTTTTAAGGCTTTTGGTGGGGCAAGTGGTAAGAGGGGGTTTTTTTTTTTTTTTTCTTGGGCTGAAAAGCATTACACACATCAGTTACTGTTTTTTGCTGAAGTAAAATAAAATACTGCTTTCTAGGCCCTTGAGGAATTTGGAGCCATTATCCCAAAAGCCGAATGACTCTAGAATGCTGTCTTACTCTGTTGCTCATGTATCTGCTTCTTAACTTGGCTGTGCTGGGCTGGTGGATGTTTTTAGACTTCTTGTTAAGGTAGGCAGAGTTGGCTGCCTTATTGGAGTCCGGTTGGGGTGTTGAAACAGGCATTGAAGGTCCTCTGCGGCTCTTTTTCATGTGTTCTATTGAAAACCCTGCTGCAGATGGTTGAAATTGTTGTGAAGTGCTGATTACTGACTTCAGTTTGCATAGTAACCACTACGTTCACGCAGAGGGCTGTTTGATTCTAAAGTCCTTTTTGGGGCATCTGGGTGTCTCAGTCAGTTAAGCATCTGCTTTTGACTTGGGTCATGATCTCAGGATCCTGGGATCGAGTCGCACATCAGGCTTCCTGCTCACTGGGGAGTCCGCTTCCTCTCCCTCTGCTGCTCCCCCGCTTGTCCTCTTGCTCTCTCAAAGAAATAATTAATCTTATAAAAATAAAGAACATTTTGAGGAATGCCTGAGTTGGTTAAGTGTCCAGCTGTTGATCTCAGCTCAGGTCTTGATCTCAGGGTCCTGAGTTTGAGCCCCACATGGAGCCTACTTAAGTAAATAAAGCTCAAAGATAATATTCAGCATATTGTTTATCTTAAAATATTATCTAATAATTGGTCAGTTGCATAAAGGCAGTAGTTTTAGTCTAATCTTTCTGAAATCTGATGAAAGTTGCAGGCTTTTTCCATCAGAAAAATGCTTCTGTGCTCAGTTTTGGGTGAGTTGAGACCCCCCCCAAACACTTCATTAACTAACCTATCTTAATAAAGTATCGGGGTCAGTTTTCTTATGATTTGCAGACTCAGTATTTCATAGTCATTAAAGCATATTTTTGAAAAGGAATTTAGCTGCTAAGTATTCTTGATAGACATTTACTGTATATTTTTAAATTACAGTTTTGGGATCTGGCAATTTTAGAAAAATTAAGATCCTCTAGGTAAATTTTTTTTCATACCATTGTTCATGAAATGCTTACAAAATAAACCCCACACTTTGGTGTTAAATATTTTTTTCCAGCCCTTCATTTTTTTTTTTTTTAAGCTGGAAAAATAATTTTAATTTGTAACTTGTACCACAAAGGGTTTTACTTCCTAATATGTAAAGTGCTCCTAGAAATTAAAAAAGTAGTGGTCAGAGAAGAAGATAGCCTTACTTAAAGAAACGTACAGGTGACTCCTCTTACTGGATCAAAGTAAAAACTCACCACTAATTTTAGCTTTTGTTTAATAGAACCTACTAGGAAGATAATGTAAGGAGATAAAGAGAAAAAAGTATATATACAAAGAAGGCTTGTGTTTGCAGGATGGTTTTGATACTGATCTTCTAAAAATTTCCTTTAACCTGCTGTTCGTTGCAGCTAAATTTGTGAAATTGCCAAAAATTAGCAAACTGCATGGCTTAATTTGTAGGCAGTATAGGTGTTTTTAAGCTGCAAATTTCATACCTTTGACCCTATCTCTAAAGCACTTACTTACACATGTATAAACATATTACATTGTAGAATTTAAGATTTTGCTTGGTTGCTTAAATATTCCAGTAATTTTTTCCCACCCTGGTCACAAAAAGTTTTGTTTGACTTGAGTTACTTCTTGAAGGATTATTTTAAAGGTTAGTTTAACAACCTGTACTACATAAGAGGCATTTATACTAGGGTGTTTTTGCATGTGTGTTCTTTTGTTTCTTTGTAAACTTAGTGGTAAAGTTGAAGGAAAATGCTTTTTAAAGGTCTTTTGAATCCATCATATTTACAATAAGCAAGTTAAAACTTTCTCTTTTCTTCCAGATAAAGCTTCACCAAGAAGGTTGCCCAGGAAACGGGCACAGAAGAGATCAGTGGGATCTGATGAGTAAATGTTCCTTTGTGCAACAATTCAGTCTTTACTTAACCTGCCCTAATGTTTTTCGGCCTGATGGGAATTAGTGCAGAGAAGCCATATCACCATAGAAGGCAACTACTACTTATGTGCGGACTGAGCAATCAGAGTCTGTGGCGATAATATTACTGAAAATGCACTGCATTCATTTTTCTAAAGTAACAAATTTGGGTTTTTTTAAGCCATTAAAATCTATGTGTGTGCGTGTGTATGTCTGTGAGCAGTTGGTGTTACCAGAGTCATTGTTGAACTACCTGATGCCTGCCTTTAGAATACTAAATATAATGCTGTTGTGTCTCTTTTTGACATTTTCTGGTACTTCCCCCCCCACCCCCTGCCAAAACTCAATGAATATTTGTCCAATATGATTGTAAATGTCCTGCCTTAGATTGTTTTAAAGAAAATCTTTTGTTTCTCTTTTAGAATTGCTCAAATCCAGTTGGTGGAGCAAATTAGTATTTTTGTTGTTGGTGGTGTTTTACAACTAGTATTCTAAAGGCACAAACAGGAGTAGCTGCTTTTTAGCAATAGAATTGTTTTGGTATTTTGCTGCTGTTTACCATAATGCACACCCTCAGAAAACTTCCAAATGAGTCCAAGGAATTTGGGGATTTCTAGCAACAAAATTGTGAAGCATGAGAATTCTGCTGATTTTGATATATAAAATCCACCCCTTTTTCTTTTTTTACTTTTTTTTTTTTTAAGAAAATGGTACATTTGTGGGACCTGAGTTGTGTTAACCATTGTTGTTTTCTTTCTGACCCACTTAGGTTTTTT
Organism: Enhydra lutris kenyoni; assembly: GCF_002288905.1. Taxonomy (NCBI): domain Eukaryota; kingdom Metazoa; phylum Chordata; class Mammalia; order Carnivora; family Mustelidae; genus Enhydra; species Enhydra lutris. The sequence continues at coordinate 7,321,079 of NW_019154132.1, read as the reverse complement.
TGTTTTTTTACGAGATCATATTTTTCCCTTAATAGGAGTATCTTGCTTGAAAAAAATTGCCTTGGTCTATAGACTAAGCAAAAAGTCAGTTTATAGGGGCAGAGATATATTACAAGTAATACTAATCTGTAAAAAAAAAAAAAAAAAAAGAATTGGATATTTTTTTAAGTAACCAGTTGGTTTTTATCTAATATTTTTGGGTAATTTGTTCAGAAAACCTTTTTTAAATAAATCTGAAGAATTCCAAAATTTTAAGCACTTAAGGTCTCAGTACCAAAATTAGATTGGACTTTGTGAAATCCTGTTAGAGTCACTCTTGTCCCAAGTAGTGAATGGAGTTTGGCCTTATTGTCAGACCGGATGAAGAGTAAAGTAGAGTAGTGTGAACAGGTACGAGGCTTCCCCTGTCCTTAAGCCATATTCTCCCACATATATTTTGTAAAGAAATGGTAAATGAAATTCTAGTGGCTGTTTAATTCCTGATCTGTCTTTAATACAGTGGATTTACCCCTCCTGCCCTCTTCTTTATAATCCCCACCCATTCCCACACGAAACAACAGCAAAACAAGACACACAAACAAAAAAATCTTACCAAGTTCTTTAAGTATTTAAACATCTGAGCCAAAGCCTATGACAATAGAATAGAAGTTACTGTTGTATAGTTGTTAATCACTTCACAAGTAGGGGCTAAGGTGTCAAATTCTCTATATTGGCATTGCTGAACTATAAACTTTCTATATCTGTAATATAAAGTGTTTTGAGTTTTTAATTGGGCTGTATGATCAGTAGCTTATTTTGAAAAAGCTCTATGAGCTGTAAAAACTGCATGTTTTTTGTTTAATGTAATATAGGAGACCCTCCACCTTCTCAAGGAATATATTTCAAAACATTGTTTTGTGAATTCCTAAGTTTTTGAAACTCCTAGAACCATATGCAGTGAGGTGTAATTACAAAATTTAAATGGTTTCTAGACAGTTTCATTGACTACTTGGTGGTACTTAGGCAGTGGCAAAGCCACTGAGTTAGAGGTGCCAGCCCTTCTGATTCCTAAGTAATTTGCCTTACATGCTAGCCTGTCCACTGCTGAGGTTCAGATTAGTACCTCAGAAATGATTTGTCATGTTGTTTAGTTTTTTAGCATTGATTGGGAACAGTTGAAAACTCTTAAATCCTCAGCTGCCGGGGTCTTCTATAGTATCAGTGTGTGTTTAGCAGAAAACTAACTCCATAATGAATGGAATTCAATTCCACACATGGTTTGTTCAAGCACACTTAATAAGTAGCCTATTTTTTAAATGTCTTTTTTAAATGTAAATATTTGGATGAAGTTTTTAAAGTTTGTTTTGATATATTCATTTGCTACACCAACCATGGTTTCAGAACTTACCTTTTGAGCAAATTGGTTTCAGAATCTGTAAAATGAACCAAGAATCTTGTGTACCAAACCTGTCACGCAGACATGTGAGAATAATGTGTTCATAAAGCATGGATCTTGCTTTGGTTGTATAGCTTCATCATTCATTTCACGGTCTTATGTAGTGAGTGACTTTTCAGACCACCCCTGCCCTCTGAACAGTGTGGTGGGGCGGGAATGGGACCTGCGAGGTCCTGAGGAAGAGAGAAGTCAGAAGAAGAGGAACATGGGCTTGACTTTGGTAGTTTTTAGTATTAAGTCAGTTTCAGAAAATAGTGACTTTGATAGGAGGAAAAGGCAGATTTAGCTCTTAAAAAGAGAACAACAACATTGAAAGCCACTGCCTTAAAGGTATATTTGCAGTGCATTAGCCTCCAATTGTATTTGTCTCTGTTGAGGAGTAGTCAGTGGTGGTAATGTGACCTTGAAATCTTTATTTAATGACTTAACATTATTTTGGAGGTACAGTAGTAGGTAAATGTAATATGTCAGCCTCATATAACATTCATCTTTTTTGGTAGAATGATTTCCATACCCTTGGTTGGAAGAAAAAAGAAACTTGGTTAGTGAATTTAAATAAGGAAGTAATTTTTTTTTTTTTTAATCTTGAACTTGGCAATACACATTGTCTCTCACTGGGGTTGTGATAGGTTACAATTCTTGGTCTTTCATTCTTTTAGTTCCAAAATTAGATGTTAGCTTAAATTTAAAAATTATAATCTGTATTTCCAGCTACACTTGAAATATTCGCCACATACTTGGACGGCATGATTTTTAGCTGTAACATCAATACATTTATTCTAGTTTTACTAAATAAAATCCTACTTTGAACTAATCTCTCCAGCTTAGTGAAGAGCAACCTTCAACTCCTCACTGCTAGCATAAGCGGCGTTTTAGTGTAGTACGGGGCAAGAACAAAGCTGACCTGCAAACTTGCCAGCAATTTTAGGCCTCTTACAGAACTTTGCCAGTTAATATTTGTAAGCTTTTATTCTTTGTTTACACAAAAGCCTAGACTTTTATAGTAATTAATTCTATATATAACCTGAAGTTCTGGAGTTTTCCCTTTTTCAGACTTTGGAATTATTTAGGAGTATGGCTCTGAGGTTCAGGTACCAATGCCGCCTTTTTAAAGGCGATGGAAAAGGAACTCATTTTTTAAACATCAGCCATGGACTGTGTTCTCTTGGGCCTCTCCTTTCATCATCTAATGAAGCTTCACAACAACTCGCTGAAGGAAGGGGATTCTCACTTTACAGAAGAAAAAAAAAAAAAACCTGAATTTAATTAGCTTGTTCAAGGTGTTACAATCTGATTTTAGATTCAGAGCTTTTTCTAAAACTCCCACATTCTTTCCCCTGCACCATGTTTAAGATGGAAATTTTTATAAAACCAAGCATTTGGGCAGCTTACTAATACTTGGTTTTCCAGAATTCAGCAGCCGAAAAGCTCCAATAAACTCAGTAGTTAATATTACTATATCTCTACTTATACTATACAGTAGTATATAAATGCCACTCAACTCCAGAATACTAAAAAGTAACCCCAGAGAGTCTGAGCTGTTACAAATAGATTCGTGTGTTAGTTTGTGGTGTATCCATGTAATTCAAAATTTATATATGATAATTGAGTCATCCACAGTACCCACCTTAATCTCAATAATGACACCTCTTTACACTTGATTAACAAAATCATGGTCTTTAAAAACTTTTTTTTTTTTTAAGATTGATATGCTAGTTTGGCTGGATTTTTAAGTTTTAAAAGATTGAAGATTCATCTTCATGTTAAAAGATGAATGTGAAGTACAGTTGACCTCTGAACAATGGGTTTGAACTGCATGGGTCCACTTACATGTGGATTTCTTTTTTCAATAAACCCAGTTCTGTAAGTGTATTACCTCTAATGATTCAGTCTTTTTTCTAGCTTTATTTATTATGGGGAGTCGTATATAATGGGGAGTCGTATATAATACATATACAAAATATGTGTTGATCACCTGCATTATTGATGATGGTTCTGACCAGCAATAGGCTAGGAGTAGTTACATTTTTGAGAAGTCACAGGTAGTGGATTTTTGACTGCATGAGAGTCCGTACCCTGAAGCCTGCATTCAGGGGTGAGCTGTACTCGTGCTTTGGTTATACAACTACACAAAACGGGGATTGTAGGTTAAGCTTCTGTCTTCTTTCTGTTCAAGAGTGGATTTCCCTTAATGGGCACCATGGAGCATCAGAAAGAGAATCCAGTATTCTCTAGAAAACGTGAAGAACAACCCTTACGTAGATTTTTCTAGTGCCTGTGATGGAGCATCAGAAAGAGAATCCAGTATTCTCTAGAAAACATGAAGAACAACCCTTACGTAGATTTTTCTAGTGCCTGTGATGATCTGTCACTTCGGTTCTCTGTCTGTTTCTCTGCGGACTGTGAGTTCTGCATCTTATTTGGTTTTTATCCCGTTTCTTGCTTGCAGTTTTCATGGGGAAACCTAATCACAAATGTTTAAAGAAAGAACGAGAAAATGTGGGCCGGTTTTCTTTTGTCATTCTTCCGTGGAATTGTGTTCACAAGTGTTCTTGGTGATAACCCGGGATCATTGGCCATTCTGTGAGGCTGAACAAAGAGGTGGTTTGGTGTGCTAGCCTTTGGACTGGGACTGTAGCCCACCCTGGCCTCTAAAGCCGTGTGAACCTGAGAAGGCAGCTCATCTGTGGAGTCTTGAAGTGTTTGTTCTTTTTAAATTGAGAGATACTTGAAGTGTCCAAATTGATTCTGTTACTTACAGACCCTTATTACAATGTTACTAAATGATTCTTGAATTTAGCAAAACCAGAAAGAACTAAGGTTCTTTCTGGAATGGACTCATCTGTGGCTGCCTGGGTTCAAATTCAGCTGTTAGTTAGAGTCAAGTTACATCATCTCGTTGGCTTCCATTTTGGGTGCCTACCTTTTAGAGTTGGTAGCCGTTCAGAACTTTGCCTAGTGCCTCGGAAGCTACGTCAGTGATCGCTTCTGCTGGTGTAAAGCGCCATATTGTAACATCCTGTGAAACCTATCGGTGGGAGGTGTACATGGTACTTTTTGGACTTCAACATGGATAGTAGTTAAATTCTACTGTAGAGGAAAGCTAAATAGTGGTATTTTCTTTTTTCTTTTTCTTTTTCTTTTTTTTTTTTTAGCTAGAGAGTGAGTGTCTTAAGATAGACGTGTAATGGAGCTAACACTCTGGATGTAATGAGGAACCAGAGCAGTAGGACCGCCAAGGGGAGTTTTATTATCATCTGTTAGAGCTTGCCCATCAAACTGAGAATTCTCTTTTTCAGAACACTTGGAGCAGCTGCCATGTTTTCCAGTGATGGCATTGCTGTTCAAAACACTTTTTACATTCCCCTCATAATTTCTTTGAGCTTCACACAGAGCTACCCAAAGAGAATCAGTCTTACCTGTGTATTTTCAGAAATCCATGTGTCTAGTCATCTATCTTACATTTGTCAAAATAGGTGCTGAGGTTCTAAAAGCATGTGAGAAAGGAGTATGAAATATTTTCATCAAGAATAGTGTTCAGGGGTGCCTGGGTGGCTCAGTGGGTTAAAGCCTCTGTCTTCGGCTCAGGTCATGATCCCAGGGTCCTGGGATCGAGCCCCGCATCGGGCTCTCTGCTCAGCAGGGAGCCTGCTTCCTCCTCTCTCTCTCTGCCTGCCTCTCTGCCTGCCTGTGATCTCTAGCTGTCAAATAAATAAATAAAATCTTTAAAAAAAAAAAAAAGAATAGTGTTCAGATCGAGCAGGTGTATGTATATCGAACATGTACTCTGCGTTCCACGTACATTGCTATTCAGTCCTCACAATTGCCCTAGATAACCCCATTATCCGTCAGGCAGCCGCTTCAGGGAGCGCAGAGGCACCCACGGTGCAGATTGGGTCCATTGCTGCCTCCAGCTTTGCTGGAACAAGACCTGTGACTCCTCGGAGCACCTTCGCATTCACGCACAGAATCTACTTACCTGTGCTCTAGTTGCTCAGGGTCTAGTTGGATTGCTCGATACTACCCCTGAGGTAGATACCTTCTTCTGTCTTTCTGTGTTATCACAGCCAAAAGTCAAGGTAGATTTATCAATACTCTGGACAGTGGCATTTTTTAAGAGGACCTGTTGCCATCATCCATGGTAGAAAATGTAAAGTCGTTGGTCCTCAGTACGCATGAAAACAGGACTTCGTCCCTTGAACTCTCCTGGGTGGTTTATTATTAGAGTCACGTGTGTTTTAAGGTCTTGTATTTAATACCTCAGACTGTTCATAATTGAGTGAGCTTTTCGTGGCTAAAAATATTGGTTATGTATTTCAGTTTACCCCTGCAAGTTGCTGGCATTCTGTGTCTCCACTCAGCGGGAAGCAGGATCTAGAGCAGGCTGTGGTCTGCCTGTCCTGAAGCCGCCTGCAGAGAAGGTAGTGGCAGAGGGAGGACTCCGAGGTGGTCTGAAAGTGGTCTAGCTTGACGCATTAGTTGAATTCCACCTGGGTAACCCACATCTGGTTTAGACTGAAGCCCCTGCCTGGCAGTAATCTCATTTCGGGAACCACAGGTAATATCCTGTGACCCTGTGGTCCCTGTGGTGACTTCATGTGCCTGATGGCCTGATAGTCTGGTTTCAAGGAAAAATCCTGGTCGGGTGCCATCTTGGTCTGTGCAGTGAGACTGCATTGAGACCAACACCTTGTCTTGGTCTGAACCAAGGTGTTCAGAGCTGTTACTGGGCCTTCTTCATTGTCACCAGTCCCATCTTTCAGATTCCTGAGACTTCTGACTCCAGATGTGCACCTCCTTTCCCTTCGTCCTCACCATCTGTGACTCCTTCCCTTTTGTGCACACCTATACGAAAACCCTCCTGTCTTTTGCATGATTCTCTTGTTCCTCTAACTACGTTCCTGTTTTGTTTTCTCTCTTTGTCAAAGTATCTCTTAAACTACTGGATTATTTTTCTTCAGTAGGCTTTCAGTCTTTTAAATTTCTTTTGATTTAGCTTCTGCCCAAAAAAAACCCTTTCTCAGGATCTCATGGTTCCCTATTTACCAGCCTTCTGCACTCTGAATTCTCTGGCCTCGGCTTGTGTGATTAACCCGCTGACCACCAGCGTACCTCCAACCCCCGGCCCCGTGCCAAAGTTCCTCTTCGCTTCTGTGGTGCTCTTGCCTCCTTTTCTTATCTCTAACCCCAAACTCAACCTCATTGTCCTTCTCTCTGTACTAGGTCTGGAGAGCTTTATTAACTGTTTATTACCTCAGTCCTTCTTTTCCTGGTGCCATTCTAACCACCTGTGATTGGTTTTCACTTAAACTTTCTATTGTAACCCGGAACAAACAAGTCACAGATGTTCGTTTCCCTCTGTAAATCTCCCCAGTCTGACTTCTCACCATTCTCCAGTAACATGGCTCCCATTTGTCCAACACGAAATCCAAGTACAGTCATTTGCACATAAGCATTTAACAAATTCTTACTAATTTTAGCTCTGCTACGAAGTAAATTAGACTGTAATTCTCTCCACATCATAATCTAACAATTTCAGAACTTCAAAGACATCTGAACTCATTCATTATAGGCAAAATACCTCTCGTTCCAAATATTTCTTTTTTTATTTCCTAGTTCATTGCAGGAGGTCTTGAGTTTGCTCTTTTAATTCTCGTGCTTTCAAACTCGGAATGTGATTTCTGCGTATTTTCATCAGGTTACTTATGACAGCTTTCTTCCTCAGGTTTTATTTGGTGACTGTCGGGGACGTTCTCTGGCTGTCGCTCAGGACTGCTTAATGAAAGTGGGCCTGATTAATCCATAACTTCCTTGTGAGCCTTTGAGAAATGTTGCTGCTCCGTATCTGGAAATCACAGTTTTTTCAGTTTGGTAAACCCAAGAGCAGCCGTTTTCTTTGCTATTTCCAGTGGTCTAGCCTACCACCTAAACGGGTCTGCTGTCCTGTAAAATGCATTTTAAAATATACATACGCCTCAGTTAAAGCTGGTCTTGAAAGTATTTGTACGCCGTACAGAATGTTTCCAGAATTGCTACTGCGTATTATTGCTGGGTCTTAAAGATGGGAAGCTCAAAGTGAAACTGAAATGCTAAGCAAAAAAAAAAGAGAGAGAGAAAAAGCCTCCCACATTTTCTGCTTTTAAAATTCTGACATTTCGGGGCGCCTGGGTGGCTCAGTGGGTTAAGCCGCTGCCTTCGGCTCAGGTCATGATCTCAGGGTCCTGGGATCGAGTCCCGCATCGGGCTCTCTGCTTGGCAGGGAGCCTGCTTCCCTCCCTCTCTCTGCCTGCCTCTCTGTCTACTTGTGATCTCTGTCTGTCAAATAAATAAATAAAATCTTTAAAAAAAAAAAAAATTCTGACATTTCAAGCAACAAAGTCTTGCTTTAGAACAAAGACGATTTAGGATAACTTTCACTTGTGCCGTTTGTCAGCTAGTTGACTTTTCAGGTGATGGTCATAAGACACTCCCCCCATCCCAACCCCCACCCCTGCCCAGTACTCACACACATTGAGAGTTTGGGTTCCCAGTAATTGTACAGACTGCATATCCTGAGCTCGTTAACATTTTTAAGCAAGCAGAGAGGCATCTTTCAAATTCCTCATCTATGTTGATGGGTCAGTACCTAGAATTTACTTTTCAAGGTTTTATGGTAAGCGATAGAGCTGAATTAATGTGTTCTTCATAGAAAAAGTATGGAGGTCTCCAAAAAACTTTGAAGATGCAGTGTTTATAGCTATGTAACGTTTTTAGTCTTTCCTGAAGGAAAAATGAGATATCAAAAAGTATTAGGACAGTAAGAACCAGCATTTTAATTTCTTGTCCACAGTGTCTAAAACACTCAGTATTAAATAAATGTCGGATTAGTCCAAAGTCCGAAGACCAGTATACATACAAGACAAGATGCTAAAGCAGTTTTTGTGGTAGGGTGTTAGATTTTTTTGTCCCTTTTCAAAATGTTTAAAAAAATGTTTAAAAAATGCTTCTATTTTATAATGGAAGAAATAAATGTTAAATTTATCTGAGCCTCCTACAATGAATATAATAATCACAATAGTTGTGGGCAGCTTTGCTGTAGCTCAGAAAATGAGCCAATTTAAGAAACTTGGATGTATTGTCACTTTACATATTCAGAGAAAATTAAGATTATTGGTGGAAAATTCTTGAGAGTATTTTTCCTTTTTTCCTTAAAGGAACTCCAGCTCCCCCTGCATTGTTTTTTTAAATTAATAAACTACATCTGCGGCTGGCTTTGTGCCAGGCCCCGTCTGGCGTGCTGCCCCTCCTTCCTCGCTCTGCCCACGTTGACCCAGTGAGTCTAGTCCTGCCCCTCGTCTGGCCACTAATCACACTCCAGTGATCATGGAGACTGCTGTCATCCACGGGCGATCTGGTCCTCCCTGACCCGCTCCTCCCCTCGTCCCGCTCCCCTCATCCAAGCCATCAGGGTGGCATCTGTGTCCCAGCACTGTTTCTGATCGTCTGTCCACCCTCACCACTACCTGAAACTACCTTGTCCTTCCATTGTCCGTCACCCCTTTTTGAGGAATTGTATTTACCAGATCACCAAGGCTTAAAATAGTACCTGACACATGGTAAATGTTTTAATAAATATGAATTATTATCCCAACCCTACAGTGAAGTATGTATATCCTCATTTTGAAAATGAGGAACCTGAATACACAAGTAACTTACTAAACACCACTCAGCTACTAAGTGACAAAGCTGAGACAGGAGCACAGACATGTCTGTGTCCAGAACCTTCAGGATTCTCCTGCCTCCCTCATGATGTGGAAGGTTTCCAGGTAGGAACGCAGTCACCATTCCCTGAAAACCCAGGAGAAAATAGGTTGAATCGTGGTGCCCGCTTCATTTGTGCACACACACACAAGACTTGCAGGCTCATGTGGCAGACGACCGCACCTGGAGGATTCTAGAGAAGGGGCCGAAATGGCCTCTTGCTTGTACATAGCAGCTCCCGCAGGGAGCGTTCACCAGCACAAACCTCAGGAGACTGGCAAGCAAGCGCCCAAGAGTTGCTGGAAGGGCGGTTCGTTACACTGTGAAGTCCCGTAGGTGAGTTCTAGAGAAGGAAGTGGGACAATAGGGAAATCACAGCTGTAGCTTCAAAATGAAGTCAGTTCCCAAACTGTGAGAGAATCATACCTTAAATATTTCTTTGTTAAATTTTTTTGTATGACTTAGCAGACTATACCAAGTCGAGACAGTTCAGTTAGCTACTGTAGGTGCCCAAAAGCTGCTCATCAGCCACTACACCATCACTGTGAGTGAGGAAAGACAGGAAAATAGAAGTGCAAGCCCTGCTCAAGTAGTATTTCATGTCAGGAGACCAGCTGTGTTAAGAGCTTTTCAATTACTAAGTTCGTAATAAGGGAATGATTCATTACTTCTGCATTTTGGGTTTCATCATTTTAAATCAGTAGTACTCTTCTAGAACTCTCCGAATGATAGGAAAACCCTTGAAAGCCTAACCGTTATTCCCCAGGCCAGCCTTGGTACTTGCCTGCGTGAGTGTGTTTTGCTGCCCTCTGCTGCTAACCGTTGGTACAGCAGTGAAGGTTTCCTTCCCAGGGCTGCCCCTTGGCATTGCTAGAAAGGTGAGGAAGGACTGGGAAGAAGCCAAGTCTGTGTTAGGAATTCTTCTCTCCTAAACAAACTTCTGCTCCAGCCCATGCAACCCAACCAGCCTCTGCATGCCCGTGCTCCACCCCCAAACAAACATCAAAATGAAAAATACTGCTTTTGCTAAGATGTCAACGGAATGATTCAGATTTTTAAGTTACTTGAATGATCGTGTCAGTGATGAATGCTATAGCCCTGTGTGTCACCTATGGTGCTGGCCAGCCACCGCTGTGCTCTGCCTCTATCATGTACACACACACGTTTACTTCAGATGAACTAACCAAATATTTTTACTCGGACATCAGTGCAGTATGATGGTTAAGAACTATTGGAATTAGATTTTGTTTGACTCAAGGCTCACCCGTTTAGTGGCTGGATAACCTTAGACGAGCCACTTAACCTGGCCGCAGCCCGCTTCTGTAAAATGGGATAATAGTGCTGAAGTTATTAGTTACTAATATTTAGTGAATATTTATATAGCTCTCACTGTATGTCACGTGTCCAGCTTTTTGCCCAGTGTAGCACTCTCTTCTGTAACCCCCTCTATGGACACCTCCACTAGGCCAGGCCCCCGCTCCCATCCTTGGACAGCTCAGCTCAGACAATTCTTTCTTCAACCCAAATCAGCCTCTTCGTGCTATGTTGCAGTTCCACTTTCCAGATCATCTTAGAAAAAAGATGTTTTCCCTTGGGACAGCCCCATACATTTGAAAAGACCTGTCACTCCTTCCTTTATTGAAAGGCACCCTTTAACCAGGTTAAAGTAAAAAGTAATAATAATCACTTCAACCTACCTGGATATTTTTTTTTTTCTAAAATCGTCCTGTAATTTTTTTTTTTCCAAGGGAGCACTGTCTTTATTAAGATGATGGGAAATAACGTAGCCACTTAAAATCTTATGTTTGTTATTGAATAATGCAAGGGTCCAAAGTAATGATTTGTAGGAATTAAGAATGGAAAAAATTCCCTATGTTCTCTCCCTCCAAAATGCATTACCTCAACAGTTACTTGCCTTTAGGCAGCATTCACGAAAGCAGTTGCCCAGAAGATCGCCCCAGGGAGACTGGCTTACAGCTCAGAGTTCCGGGTTCTGTCCCCAGAGCCTCTGATTCTTGCTCTGGGCTGGGGCCCAGGAATCTGTATCTTTGATAATAAGCCTACCCAGGGCTCCCACGGACTGCAGCGTGCCCCAGGAGAGCCGGGGGTCCCAACGTGAAGACACTGCCGGGTGCAGAGTCGCAAGCCCATCTGCCCTGTTGCCTTTGGGAGCCCCTAACTCGCCCAGTGGCAGGATGGCATTTATACCACAGAGGGCCATGGTTTGCAGGCCCTGACCACTCTGCTCCTGCGCGCACAGAGATGGGGCTGCTTCCCTTGCCCCTTCCTATGGTTCCTGCCCTCTTGCTGGATGCCGCGGGGGTGGGGGCAGCTGACGGCAGCGGCGGTGGTGGCTGACCCTTGGAGCACTTCCTGTGATCCAAGGACTCTTCTAAGCATTTTACTGGTGTTTACGCGCGTCATTGCCAGGACCCCCCGCCCTGTGTGAAGGGTTCTAATCCCATCGTGTTGCAGCCCAGTAAAGGGAGGCAGAGATCGAGAAAACAAATGGATCTGTCATCCGGCTTTTGAGATAGGCCACCCAGGATTCAGACCTGGGCAGTGTGACTCCAGGAGCCCTGCCCCAGCACCCAACCTCTCCTGGGGCCATCAGACCCACTGGCCAATTTGCACATAAGCATTTAACCAGTGCTTTGGGACCAGTGTCCCAAAGGCACCTCAAACTCAGCACGGAAACTGGTCATTTTCCTCCCTAAACCACTTTCTCCTTCAGTCTTTCCTGTCTCAGTTGGTGCGGTCACCGCCACAGGAAACTCCCTTTGTACAGGTTACCCCCCCTTCCTACCTCTTACCACTCTCCTCTCAGCTCAGTTCCTGCGCTTGACAAGCACAATTGCCCCATATGGGGGGTGGGGGTGCTGGCCTTGCCTGCAGTGCTGGGACAGCACTGACCAGTGTCCTGCCAGGCTTAGTCCCTTCAAGCCTGCCACCCACATGCTGCGCTGGGCCTCCTGATCCCATCACTCTGCCCTGCTTAAAACCTTGCTGCAGTTCCCCACAACCTGCAGGACCAAGACCATATCCTCTACTGTTTGTCTAACCTGACCTTCGAACCTGATCTCTCACTAGTCCTGACCTTGAACTTGGACCCCCGTTGAACTGTCTGTTCCCTGTGCACACAGCACCCTTGCCACCTCCCGGCCCTCTCCCCAGATGGAGGATGCCGATGCCGGGCGTCTACCTGCTGGCTGAGCGCCTAGCTGGGGTAACCTTTCATTCTGATATTTCAAACTTATGGAAAAGTTGCAAAATACTATAGATTCCCTATAGCCTTAACACTCACCTTGATCATTACTCGTGAACATTTTGCCACATATATATACATGCACACACTGTACACTTTTGCTGACCTGTTTAAGAGTGAATTGCAGACGCGCCCCTTTGCCCCTGAACACTCCAGTGTTTATGTCCTAATAACTACAAACACATGCTCTTAGACAACCAAATGACAGTTCTCCACGTCAGGAAGTATAACCCTGAGGAGAGAAACAATGGTCGGTTTCAGGAACTGTCTCAGGGATGCTCATAGATCACGGTAACATTTAGTTGTTATGTCTCCTTACTTTTTTAAAAAAATTTATTTACTTATTTGACAGAGAGAGGAAGAGGGGGAGCACGCACACGAGCGGGGGCAGAGGGAGAGGCGGAAGCAGGCTCCCCGCTGAGCAAGGAGCCCAATGCGGGGCTCGATCCCAGGACCCAGGGATCATGACCTGAGCCAAAGGCAAAGGCTTAACCCACTGAGCCACCCAGGCACCCCGTCATGTCATGTCTCCTTAATTTCTTTTCACCTGAAACCTTCCCTCAGTCTCTCTGGGCTTTTAAAGCATTCGTAAGGAGCACAGGCACGCCGCTTTGCAGAGTGTCCCCCAGCCCGAGCCCGCGCGCTATTTCCTTTTGAACAGGTTCAGATTATGCCTTCCTGGCAGGAATGGCACAGCACTGATGTGGAACCTTCTCAGTGCAGTGAGGCAGGAGGCCCCTGGGGCTGCTGGCTTGTCCCGTTACTGCCATGATGATACTGATGGTTTGGGAAAGGTGGGGTCTTGGTAGTTTTTCAACCTCGGTTTTCAGGTCCCCTCTTCAAAGGAAGTTTTCTTAGCCTCCCCCACGCCCCTTCCAGGCCCCCCCCCCCCCCGTTAGGAATGGGCTCACTGTCCCCATAAGGCCGTTCAGTGCCATTTGATGGAACACTGGTGTCGGCGTGCCTGTCCTCCCCCTTCCCCTGCGCGCTCGGAGCTCCGGGAGAGCGAGGACCACCTCTCGCTCCCGCCGCGGGGGCGCGGCCCAGCGCAGGTGCTCCACATGCTGCTGCGTGAGTGGAAGGATGAGTAAAAGGATCCGGGAACCCACTCACTTACAAAGCAAAAACCCCAGCTCTCTCCGCCTCAGGCTTGGTGGCTTTTTCTGCTTTACTCGTGGAGCATGGCTAAGCTAAGTGCTTTATTTCTGTGTCCGCCGGGTTCTCACGGAAACCATGGGAGTCTCACTAAATTCCCGTCAAGAGGCACCGTGTTGATCCTTCCTTTGCGGGACACACAGGATGGACCAGTTTTAGAAACTTCGAACCCCACTTATACATGCTCCCATTCGTTTCTTCCTGGAAGGCTGGGCGAGGGGAGGAGGGAGATTCTCTGGGTCTCTGATCCGATGAAGTATTCGTACCCGAACGAGTGGGAAGCGTCTTTGGGCGGGGGAAGGCGGGCGCACAGCCCCGTCCCCTCTGTCCGGCCCCTCACTGCACCGTGGGGAGGGGCGTGATTCCGGGCTGTCCTGAAGTCTCTCAGGAGGTCACTCTCTCTCTTTGTTGTTGCAGACGCAGGAGGAAGGAGACGCACTGATGCTGTCGTCAGACCTCTCCTGCAGCCTCCGCCCTCTCCCGGTGTCCAGGTGCCCAGGCTGCGCACTCCGCAGAGGCCGCCGCAGGAAACCCCCGGACGTGCGGGTCCTGGAGACTGGCCATCCTTTCTGCACCGTTTTGCTCTCTCTGACACCTAGGACCGCACCGACCCACTCAGCAGGATCCTCCCCCGGCTCCCGCTGAAAAGTCACCCCCCCACCCCCGGGAATGGCTGTGGGACCAGGGCTCTGTGGCTTCTGATTGACAGCTGTCGTGCGTTGTTTCTGGGTGGAGAGTTCCTGGGAAATTGGGCCTCCCCTGCCAGCAGGTAGGATGAGGGTGTGGGGACCCGCCAGCGAGGACCGGGCGAACCGGAGGACCCAAGCAGTAGATTCCTTTAGCTCAGCTTGCTCTTACCCCATTACGTAGACAGCGACGAACGTTAAGAGACCAGCGGCTCTGGGTGAAGGGACCTCACCAGCCCCTGGGACACGATGGTTGCGACACATACCTTAGCAGCTTCCGGTTCCATCTTAGGGACATGGTCAAAGATGAGCTGGGCCCAGAGGGGCCTCGGTTGGGGTTGGGCAACCACAGCTTGCGGCCGGGCCTCGGGAGCGGGACGAGCTGAGTAAGGCTTCCCGGGAAGGCAAGTCCCCAAGCCTTATCAGTGAGCGGCGTCCCTCCACCCACCCCGAGACCTGCTCTCCGTGTGCTGGGGCTCTTCATAGGCTCCCCCGGGCTCTCTCATGACGCTGACACGAATAAGCTGAATGGCTTTGAGTTGCATTGGACTGAGCTGAATTGGACTGAAAGGCCTACAGCCAAGTATGCCTCTTGCTGAGTGCCAGGCCCTGGGGAATTGCAGGCTCATAGTACGGTTCCGTCCACACCCACGGGGCCTCTATAGCGATAAAACTCCGGACTCGTGGCAAGAACATGGGATGAGAAGGGGCAGGAAGGGCAGGGAGGGCCCAGGAGGCTCCAAGAGGAGATGCTCTTAGAGCTGAGCCTTCAAGGACAGAGTGGGAGCTTTGGAGAGAAGAGGATGAAGGCAAGAAGGACGTTACAGACCAGGGGGGAGCCAAGCAGAGGGTGTTTGGGGAACAGAAGGGAGATGGCAAAGAAGCCGATGACCACGGTCCAGCTGAGAGGTGATCCCGACACGCACACGCATAGACAGAGTCACCCGGGGGAGATGCTTCACAACCGCCCGGAATATCCCCCACACCTAAAGCAGAACCCCAGGGAGTTGGCCCAGGAATCTGCATTTTAAAACCAGCGCTACACGCGAAATCCGTGTTTGAGACTCACGGTCCGGGGCTGGGGTGAGCCTCTGCTAGGTGACAAGTTCTGGTGTCAAGTAGGTAACTGTCACCCTTGGAGCAGGTCAGAAACAGACAGCTGGCCCCAGCCTGAGATCCTGCGTCGGCAGGGCTGGGCTGGGGCCTGGGTATTTGCCTTGTTGGGCATATGTACCCAGGTGGAGGATGGGGTGCTGCTGGACAGCCAGTCTGAGGGGAGACCCCGCTGACATGGGTTCCAAGAACTCAGTCCACCGGCCCATCTGAGGCTCCAGTCCTAAGATTTGAAGCATTCACATTTGATCAGCTGCGTCATCTTTTTTTTTAAAGATTCATTGATTAGAGAGAGGGAGGGCGTCCCAAGCAGACTCCTCAGCGAAGCGTGGAGCCCGACGCTGGGCTCCAGCTCATGACCCTGGAGATCATGACCCGAGTCGAAACGAAGAGTCAGGAGCTCAACGACACTGCACCACCCAGGTGCCCCGAAAACCTTATTTAAATGAACTAAGGGTCCCACCCACCCTGAAGAGAACTCAAGTCATAGGCATCTAGTCCTAGGCCGTGGGAGCCCTTTGTTTTTCCAAACAAAAAGAAATACAAAAAAGCAAAACACTTTTCTTATGTCTCCGAATTCTAGAAAGATACGCGTAATGAGAGGTGAGGGAAAGACAGTGAGACCAAGGCTGACCGAGCCTGGCACCGCAGGAGCCCAGCAAACAGGTCCACGTGATCCGTAACTCACGGGGCCCAGTCTTGGGAACGTGGGCCTTGTGCTCTCCTGAACATCAAGGGAACGCTTCTCCTAGGAATGCCGGTGGGAATCCCTCACGCTTCTGGGGAGCTTACCCCGTGCCTGACCCTCTGATGCCTGCTTCGCAAGCAGGAGCCCCTCTGCGCCATTTTCTTCCCTCTCCCGGGACCCTATCACGACCCGCATGTCAGTGGCGTCAGGCACACAGAAAAGCGATCGAGGGCAGCGTGCTGGCCTCCTCGGGCTGCCACCACAAATGCCACAGCCTGGGTGGCTTTGGTGACACAAGTTTATCTGCTCACAGCTCTGGAGACTGGACGTCCGAGATCAGCCATCGAGGCTGGTTGGTCCTGAGGCTTCGCTCCTCGGCTTGCGGACGATCGCCTTCTCCCTGGGTCCTTGAGAGGCCTATCCCTCCCGTCTGAGTGTCCAAATTTCCTCTTCGGATAAGGACACCAGTCAGATTGGATTAGGACCCCCGCTCAGGGCCTCGTTTTACTTCCGTGACCTCTTCGAAGGCCCCGTCTCCATAGACAGTCACGGTCTGAGGTACGAGGGGGACATGACTGAACGAGCGAATCTGAGGGACACAATTCAGCTCACAGCAGGCAGGATTTCCTTTACTATAATCTTGAATATACGTGTGTGTGTGTGGTTAAGAGCTTTGAATGACGTAAGAAGCTCCATCCGTCAAGCTTAAGCTGTCCTTTACCTCACGACGCAGTTTATCGTCAGATAAATGTTTTATTTGCAGCCTCCTGAAAACGTGTGAAGCCCCTTCCATTTTTAGGATTCGAAGCAGCTTCCTGGTGAGCCTCTCTCTAGTAGCATTCAAAACTGAATTCTGGGCCCCGAATTTCCTGGCTGTCGCCACCACTGTGATGTCATAGAATGTGGAGGACCTTGTCCAACAACACTCGGGACACGAGACCATGACGCCCATTGGCAAATGTTCATCGCACACCCCCGGGGCCTCAGGAACCTGTGCCTCCCACGGGCAGTTTGTGGGAAGGAGAAGGGCTCCCACCACCTCCCAGAGAGCTGACGGGATGTCTGGCAAGGGCATGACCTTTCTTGGGGTTTGGGTGGGGGGCACCACCGGGAGCTGCCAGCAGAGGGACCGCACCCCCAACCGCAGTCCCACTCCCCAACACAGGGTCCTTGCTCCCTTTTAGAACATGGACAATCCTAAAATGAATAGATAATAGAGGATTTTGTATAACATGTAGAAAGAGGCATTGAGGTCAATTTAGAGGAAACATGAATCCTTTTCTCTCTAATCAGAAGTAAAATTAAGTCCTCTCCCAGGCCCCAGCTCTGTGAAACAACTATGGCTCCCATTGTCTGCACTGGGAACCCCTTGAAGGGGCTTCATTGTCCCCACATAATCTTGGATATGGGAGACTATGGGTCTATCTCCATGAAGGCCTTAAGTACTCAAAGAGGCCTGGGGAGTATCATTCCAGGGGGCTTGTACTTGTTTGAAGCTCTGTATGCACCTTACATTCTGAGCAAGAGGCCTGTTATACCCATTTTCAAGATAAGACATCAAGGTCCAGAGGATCCCAATCAAATGCAGGTAGCAGGGCTGGGATTTGAACCCAGGGCTGATTGGCTCCAAATCCCGTAAGCTTTGTGCTGTATCTCACTGCAGGATACCGGGAGAATGGTGAGCGCCAGCCTTCTGCACATCAGAAAGCTCCAGGGAGCTTTTAAGATTCCCAGTGTTGGGCTGCCTGTGTGGCTCAGTCGGTTGAGCGGCTGCCTTTGGCTCAGGTCATGATCTCAGGATCCTGGGATTGAGTCCCGCGTCTGTCTCTGTGCTCAGTGGGGAGTCTGCTTCTCCCTCTCCCGCGCTCTCTGTGCTTTCTCTCTCTCGCTGTCAAATAAATTTTTTAAAAAATCTTAAAAAAAAAAAAAAGTCAGATTCCTAGTGTTTAGTCCCACTCACAGAGACTGATTCAGCCTGGGTGGGTCACCCAGAGTCTAACAGTCCCGAGGGGATTTGAATGAGTAGCCCAGACAGAGGACAAATGTCTTCCAAGAAAAGCGGGAGGGAAGGTCAAAGCTACAAAATGTGCAGTTAGAGAGCTGGGCCGGAAGTTGTTAACTGAAAACGTGCCTATCTACCTGGCCTGGGCAGCAATGCCCGTCCTGGCACTGGCCTGCATGAGAGATGAGGCCAGACCGTATGTCCCCCGCCACTGCCCAGAACACACAGCCCCTCGAGACTGCGTATCAGGGCTTGGCTTCCATCTCTGAAAGTATAGCCGTGGACTAGCTCACATGTGCAGGGTGCTGGGCTAAATTTTGGTAGGGACACACACACAAAATACTTGTCCCTGCCCTGTTCTTTCGCCTGGCTGAGGAGGCAGAGTTCAGCTAAAGAAAAGAAAAGAAAAGAAAGTGTTAAAAAAAAAAAAAAAAAAAGGACAAATATATTCCATTTTGTAAGAACCGAGTGAGTGATCTTCCCAGAAGGGCTGAGCAGTCTGGGAGGGCCTCCAGGAGGAGGCGAGACTGAGGAGTGGAGCCCCACTGTAAGTGGTCTGGGGGTGTGCTCATTTCAGGGCCTGGTGGTGCAGGAGATGGCCGGGTGGGTTGGGCCGGCCGGGTTTGGGAAGTGAATTTGGGGTGTTATTCTCCCAGTTCCTGGGGCCATCGGAGGTGTAGGGCGGGGAAGCTGCTGGAGAAAGATTTGCTGGGTGTGTCCAGCTTCACTGGGTCGGATGATCCCCTCCGGAGGGCCCTCCAGAGCCCCACACTGGGCCGAAGTGACGGGTGGGGCCTGGGAAGGAAGAGACAGGTGTTGCTATCAAGGGACAGGTGATGCTGAGCCCGATCTGAACACGCCACTCCCGGGCACTCACACTCGCCAAGGCTTCAGCGTGATGTGGCCTCGTCCAGCCGCTGAGAGGGCAGTTTCCCGGGCAGGCCCAGGACGAGACTCGAGACTTCTCTGCTCCCAGGCTAACCTGGCACTTCAAACACCCCCTTTTCCACCTGCGGGCAGGGCAGGGGTGGGAGCACACCAGTCCGCCCCCTGCCCCCCCAGGTCTGGCCCTGACTGGGGGAGGGGCTGGCCAGCCTCTGCTTCCCCAAGGCCTGTCTTCGGTGCCAAAGAGAGCGGCCCCTGGGCCTTCTTCAAGGGGCTGCCCACCCCTGCCCGACAGGTGCAGCTCTGCTGCCCTCCCCTTCTCCTCCCTCCCTTGCCATCTCCCAGCGGGGAAGACCTTCCTGAGTCCGCTGGCTTTCTCATGCTGACTCTCCCTTCTCCGAAAACATCCAAGTAAATACCCAGGGGCTGGCCTGGTTCTGGCTTGAGTCCCTGGCCCTGACCGATCCAGGGTCAGGCACTGACCCTGCCAGGCCAGTAATCAGATCTGCTTGCCTGGGAATTCCAGAGGTGGCAGGGAGAGACCCAGAGTCCCCAGGGGTGCCCTGCATAGGCCCTGCCTGGACTCCCGTGGCAAGGCCAGCCACAGTCCTTTCCCGCTGGTTTCTGTTCAAGAGACTCAGCTACTCCTACTGGTCCTTCCCCACCAGACCACCTCTCCCTTTTGGGCTCACCTGCCTCCTGGCCTGGCCTGGCCTCCAGACTCAGCCCTTCCAGCCCTGGGTGAAGGCAGTCAGCAGCTTGGGTCACTGCACTGAGCAACCCCATTCCTGGACACTCCAAGAGGGGTAGAGGGCTGTGGGATTTGCCTCGAACTGAGCCACATTCTGTGTTGTAAAGCCAAGCAGCGGGCTCCATGCTCACCGGAGTCCCTGCGGATCAGCCCTCCCTCTCTTTGGGCCCTGTCACCTGGTCTCCCCGGGGCTGCTTCGCCCCTCCCTGCCCCCTACCCCATTCCCACATCACCCCTGCCCCCCACTCTGCTCTTTGCAGACAATCTCTGGCTTCCTGGAAACAAGGAGGCCTTCTAACTGGAATTTCTCAACTTCCTCCTCTCCCTGGTGGGGTCAGTGGTCTGCATTTTCCTCTCTCCTGGGTTCCCATCTGTTCTTTAGAGCTCGGTCATCTGGCCTGGCTATGCTTGAATCCTTCCCTCTGTCCCTCCTCCTGGTCCTTGGTCAACCACTACCCACTTTCTTGCCTTATCCGTGATACTAACCCCCTTCTAACCCCAAACACAGACTCTTCCTTTATCCTTAAGTCTTCCCAGACCCCTGCCATCCCCTCTGGTGACAGTCTTAGGTCACTCCTTCCCTGGTCCCCAGACTCCCTGTCTTCACACCGCTACTGGGTCCCGGCTCCCTCCACGCGTGACGCCAAGTTTCATCTCTGCATTGTTCCGGTAGTTTCCTCGCTGGCTTCCCTGTCTCCATCCACCCCTCTGCTTTGCAGCACAGCCCTGAGACGCCAGCCGCCGTCACCAACCTGCCTTTGCCTGGAATCTAGGTCCCTTATCCAAACTCTGCTCATTCCCTCATTCATCAGCCACGCGGTTTTCACTGTCCTCGCTGTGGGTCAGGGAGCGTCCCCACCTACCCATCAGCCAGTAGCCCACCCCGATCTGGGGGGTTCCGCAGCCTGCCTGAAGGCTCCCTTCACTGTCCCTGGGCCTCCCCAGCTGCCTCACCCATCACCACACCCTACCGGCTGAAACGCCCCCAAGAGCCAGCCTGCGGGGCATCGGGGTCCCCAGCCAGAAGTGCGCCCTGCCTCTGAGCACCCACAGTGGCCTGCGCTCCTGCTCCGTTTGACAACAGCACTCTTTTCCGAGGGTCGCTTGCCTGCGTCTTTCTCTCCTAGACTTTTGGAGAGCAGGGTCGGGGTCTCCCTCATCTTGGGACCTCCTACTAGTACCTGCCCCTTCTGGGTGCTCAGAGATGCTTGCTGAGTGAACAAAGCATGATCCGTCCTGAGCTCCAGCTCCCCTCCCCGCCCTTGACCAGGCCTCCCTCCAGGTCGTGGGCCAGGAAACCCTGGTTTTCATCTGCTGGGCCAGGCTCCCCACCAGACCTCTTTGGGAGGTCATTGCAAAACTCACCTCCACCAAGCCAATCTGCAGACAGTTCTTGCTCTTTTCTTCCCCCCACCCCTAAGGAAATACGAAAGTTTGAAACCACCCTGGATGGTGCCATCATGGAGGACATACGTCCTTATACATTCGCCCACACGCACCGAATGTACAACTCCAGGAGTGAGTTTTAGGGTGAACGACAGACTCTGGGTGACGATGACCTATCGGGTAGGTTCATCCTCTGGAATGACTTCCAGCTCTGGAACGCCTGGGCTAAGTTTCTGCTTTCAGCTCAGGTCATGATCCCAGGGTCCCAGGGAGTCTGCTTCTCCCCCTCTCTCTGCTGCTCCCCCTGCTTGTGCTCTCTCTCTCTCTGACAAATAAATAAATAAATAAAATCTTTTAAGAAAACAAAACAAAACAAAAAACCCAACTTCCAGCTCTGGCTGGGTGTAGATGCTGGGGGAGGCTGGGAGTGTGGGGACAGAGGGCATATGGGAAATCTCGGCACCTTCCTCTGTTCTGTTGTGAAACTAAAACTGCTCTAAAAAAGAGTCTTTTAAAAAAAATTTAGTGATTCATCATTTACATATAACACCCAGTGTTCATCATAACAAGTGCCCTCCTAAAAAAAAAAAAAAAAGTCTTAAAAAAAGATAGTATATTACAGGGAAAATCAGCGTGGTGTAATTCAGTTTCAGTAAGAAATTCGTAGGTGTTTTCCTCCTTTTGTATTTATTCCCATATGCTCTTCCATCCATCTCCGCTCCCACTCTCCCTGGCTTTTGTTTTCACTGTTCCTTTCGTGCTGACAGGGCCCCTCTCCAACTCAGAGGCAAAGCCTCCTCTTCTCCCTTCCCTCACCTCACAGACCAGCCCTACCTCTCCCCTGCAGCATCCAAACTCTGGCAGTCAGCACTTACCTCAGGTGAAGGAGGGCTGGGCTGCCGCTCTGGTGCCAGTGAGCTGAGAAAGAAAGGCAGGTGGAAATGGTCTGGAAGATTCTGGAAGGATGTGGGCAAGGTGGGGGTGGGGCAGGTCTGTTGGTTCATAAGGCCCCTTGTGGGTCCTAGAGCTGGGTACACACTGCACAAGTCAGAATTCTGTGCTTTCACCAAGAGCTTGGGGCAGGGCTTGGCACGGACCTGGTGTGGTGAGGTTGGGAAGGCCAACCCACCATTAGTGCTGGCTTGACGGAACCTCACTGGTTCTGATCGTGAAACTCAATGCCACTCTCAGGAGAGCAGCAAATACAACTGTGTACAGACCAGGATGAGCGACCAAGTCCTGGGCTTGAGGTCAGTGGTGGGGATGGTAGCCCTCAGGAACTCAGTGACCAAGCCTGAGACACCAAGGGGGTGCTGGGACCCATGGAAACACCCAGGCTGGGTTCTGGACCTCCAAGACAGGAGACTGGAACAGTGTTCCCTTAACCAGCAGGGCCACTAGGCTGTACTTAGAAACTTAGGACTGGGCTGAGGTGCTGAGGCCGGGGCGCGTCCTGGGAGTGCATCCAGCCCCGTCACACAGCTCAGTGTTCAGGGCTCTGAGGCGCCATCTTGAAATTCTTTATGATTGTGTATTTGAACTGGGCTTTGGGAATGAGGTCCGATGGGACAATGGAGCATGCCCTAGGGCTTGGGGGCTTGGAGGCTTGGCTCCTGTGTGGTCCTGCTTCCCTCTGCCTCCTTCCTTCCTAGAAGGGAGTCTTGGTTGTCTGCCTCCCCCACTTCCCAGGTGGAGGCCTGGGGGCAGACACAGGGAAGGTCTGTGTGTTGGTGTGTTTGCTCCTCACTGGGGGGCAGGGTGTTGCGGTGTGGGGGCGGTCTCAGCCGCCTCTGGGCACCTCCCCACGGGATCCCCCCCGGCCTGACACAGTGTGGTCTTAAACAGCAAATAAGAAACACCATGGAGGGGGCAGCTGGGGGAGAGAAGGAAAAGGTTCTTTCCTGCTTCTTGAGCAAGGGCTCTACATTTTCATTTACACTGGATCCCACAGATGCTGCCACAAGCCCCAGCTGAGGGAGAAGCAGGTACCAGAAGATGGGGCGGCCCGAGGTTCCAGGCAGGTGAGGAGAAACAGGTACCAGAAGACGGGGGCGGGTGGGGGGCTGAGGTTCCAGGCGGGTGAGTCAGGCTGAGGCACCCGTTCCCATGACGGGGAGCCAAGGCTGAGCCCTGGCACAGCTTCTTAGAGCTTCCCTCCCTGGGGCCCAGGGTATGGCCCCAGGCTGGGGTGGGGTCCCTGGGCTGATATTGGCCCCTGAGCGGCTACACAGGCTAGAAAAACAGGCCCCGCAGGGTTGCTCCAAGGAAGGTTCCTGTGCATTTCCTAGATTCTGAGAGCACCTATGTGCAAATGGTTTGCCCTGCTGTGAGCCGGAGGGGCAGCCCTAGGAGCCTGGGACCGCCTTTAGTTTCTGGAGCCCTGATTTTCAAACTTCCCTAGGCTTCAGAATTCTCTGGGGATTTGCTGAAGATGCCTATGGCCAGGTCCCACCCCCTGAGATCCTGAATCAGTAGGTCTGGCATTGGGTTTTTAACAAGCAATCCAGAAATTTCTCTTCAGTGGTTGGGTAACGCGGGTGGGAAGACCCACAGTGAGGTTCCTGGCAGGAGGAAGAACGCACCCGTCCTGGAGGGCCTGCCTCAGCACACGCCTCATGGGGCCGGGAATGGCCGTCCCTGCAGAGCCCGGCCCAAAGGGCCAGATCCCGACCCTACGTCCTGGTGGCTTTTGCCTTGTGGCGAAAGAGCTGGAAGAGGTGGGAATGCACGGAGTGACTGTGATGACACAAGGATGGCATCCACGTCACATCTGCATCCCCAGTGTTCAGCAGACAACGCACACCCTCATAGACACCCCACGCCTCCCGCAATCTGTCTCAGGGTTTCTCTGGTGGGTGATGGCATCCGAACAAGGCCACCCATGAGCTGGCCGGCCTGGGCACATCATTTCAGCTCCTGTCTCGGCTCTGGGACGATAAGGACTGTTTTTCCTTTCCAGTTCCCTAGATGTGGGTGAAGACGAGGGAGCAAACCATAGGGTCTCTGCAGTGTGCACACGGCTGCATAAACACGTCCCAGATGAGGAAGGGGGAAAAAAGTAGCCCCCCCACCCCCAAACAGCACTATTCAATGAATAAAAATAGCATCTGAGGGGCGCCTGGGTGGCTTAGTCGTTAAGCATTTGCCTTCAGCTCAGGTCATGGTGCGAGGGTCCTGGGATCGAGCCCCACATCGGGCTCCTGCTCCATGGGAAGCCTGCTTCTCCCTCTCCCACTCCCTCTGCTTGTGTTCCCTCTCTATCAAATAACAAATAAAATCTTTAAAAAAAAAAAAAAAGCATCTGAGCAGCGAGCTGACTGCTTTAATTTTTTTTCTTCCTATTTTCCAGTGGCTCCCCAATTTTTTCCACTGAGCAGCTATGGGTTTGATTTAAAAGCCCCATCTGAGAACTGCCCGGGGCGGGGCGGCGGGGAGGCGGCAGGCTGGGCCGGAGAGCAGCCAGCGGCACCCAGCCTGGCCTCCTGGGCCCACAGCTTCAATTCCTGCCCTGACAGCTAGGCCGGCCCCGGGGAAGGGGACAGCGAGGACCAGACACGTCACCGCCACGTTTGGCTGTGGCTTCCTTCAGAGTAAAACGGGAAAGGCGAGCCCACTGGTTTCTTATTTGGGACACTGACCTTGGCAGCCTAGAATCTGAGGGGACTGTTCTGTTTTTGCTAAAGAGCAACCTTCAATTTTCAGTTTAAAATAAACTTGGTTGCCCTTCCCAGTTCGCAGCCTCCCAGGGAATTTGTGGAACGGGGGGGGGGGGGGCCCGGGCCACTTGGCGCCCAGGCTGGGGAGTGGGGAGCTGGCTGGCCGGGGCACCTTGGAGTCTCCTTCTTGCTTCTCGGCCCCTTCAAGGAGCCTTGGGCTCCCATGAGCCAGGCAGAAATGCAGAAACTCCAGAGGATCCAGAAATCCGCACACTCTAATCCTGTCTGGGCTTCACATCCCTCCTCCTGAGACGGTTTCTCTCTCTGGAGGGCGAGTCTCCAGCTGTGTCAGCAGCGGCTGGCACCAGTGTGCACCCAGTCCCCCGGGGCTCTTGCTGCTGGATGGAGGCTGACCGCAGGTCTGTGGGCCCGGGGAGCTCCTTGTGACAAGGTAGTGAGGCCTCCGTCGGATCCTAGTTTTGAGGTCTGCACTCCGTCCCCAGGAGGCCCCCCGGGAGGCAGACCCCAGCCTTCCCTGCTGCGCCAGCGGGGGCTGTGAGGCAGGGCCTCCCTGGGTGCTGAAGGAGGAGCTCGAGGGGCCTCCCTCCCAGCGACTCTGGTGGTGGGGAGGGAGGACTGCTACACACCGAGGCCCTGTGGAGTCCCCGGCCACCAAGAGTGGTGGCGTGGAGGCGCCCAGTGACTGCCCTGCGGAGCCCAAGGAGGCCGGCCGCCCTCTGGGCCCCTCCCACTTTGCTGGGAGCATCTGGCTGGTTGGACAAGGTCAGGCCCCTATGTTTCCCCAGCCCTGGGCAGCAGAGCAGGGTGGCCCAGGGACAGGTGGTGGGGAGGACCCTCTGTAGGGCCCTTCCTCTTCCTTCAGTCAAACTTGAGTAGACCAGGCGGCCGAGAGAGAGAGAGACAGAGAGAGACATGTGTGTTCTGGGGCCCTGGGCTGACTTGGGACCTTGGTGGCTGAGCGTGTGCAGAGTGGATCAGGGATCAGGCCTTCCCTCCGGGGAGCACCTTCCCTGCTTGTCTGGCTCTGCTCCCTCCAGGGAGTCCGCAGGGCTCTGAGGAGGCCTAGACCTCTGGGGCCTCGAGGCTCAGTCGTCCCCCCAAAACCCTTGGCGGGCGGCTCCCTGCAACATCTGTGGAATGAAGGTGTCCTGCGGCCTTTCGGCCCGCTTGGCTCCCTGGTAACCACCGGGGCCTCCTTATGGGGAGCATCGGTAAGGAGACACTCAGACCCTCCTGCCGTGCTTACTTGGTAGCAGGTGCTGTTCCAAATGCCTGATGCAGCATCAGCTCTTCTAGTCTGCACGGCAATCCCACAAGACAGGTAGTGATTCTCATCCCCTTCTTAGGGAGGGGGAAACTGAGGCACGTGGTCATTCACTATGCCCAAGAGGCAGAGCTGGGATTTGCACGCCAGCCAGCTTGCCCTGAGACCTGGCTCTTGGCCGTTCTCTACCCTGCCTCTCTGACACGGGGACAGACAGTGTCTTCACTGTGTCTTCAGGCAGAGGGACCTGAGGTTTGGGACCCCTCCCCCAGGGCCTGGCTCCCCTCTGTCTGCTACCTGGATAAATTCCACACAGGCAGGCTGGTCCTTCGTCCGAGCTCCCACTTCGCAGGCTCTCAGGACATGTGTGTTGATGAAATTCTCTTTCAAACATGAGATGTTCTTTCTGCTTCTCTGAGGTTCCTTGAGGAGTCAAGTTCACAGAGGCAGATGGCAGGAACAGGGCTGCCAGGGGCTGGAGGAGGGGGAGTGGGCAGAGTGTCAGTCCAAGAAGATGCGAAGTTCTGGGGGGGACGGTGCTGGTGGTTGTGGGAGAATATGGACGTTATGGAATGCCCCTGAGCTGTTGCTTGGAAAGGGTGAAGAAGGCCCATTTTCTGTTGTGTTTGATCACACACAATAACACGTGCTGTTCTAACCTGAGATCGGGGCCAAGAGGCCAGGATTCCTTAATGTCATTTCTGGGGGGAGAGGGGACCACGACAATGTGCCCTGCTTGGACCTCAATCCTCAAGGCACGGAGGGGCTGATGGTTGCCTCGTGGGTCAGGAGCACCGACCTCGGACTCAAGTGAGTCAAGATCAAGCCCAGACCCACTGGGCGGTTTTCCGGCTGTGGCTCCTCCAGGAGGGGCCGAATCAGAGAACATACGAGAGAGTGACCAGCATCACGGGGCGAGCGATGTGTTCACGGGCGTCTGGTACCACGTACTCACGCTCTCCCTGGAGAACAGCGGTCAGAGAGCGAGGGCACAGCCATTGGGATTAGTGTCCACTCGGCCCACCAAAGCTGGTTCTGCTCAGGCAGGGCTACGGGGCTACAGTCAGGGCTTGATATCCTAAGGCTTCCCTGCTCCCCGTCGGGGAAACGTCCCATCCAGTGCAACGAGTCTGGTGACCCAGCCCCTGTTCTTTGCTTGCTCAGGGCCGTGGGGCGCCCTGCGGACAATGAGCAGGCAGGGCGCCGAGCTGGGGAAGGGTGAGCGGTGGGTGTCCAGCTGCTGGCGACCCACCGCAGAAAGACTTGTGTGCTCCGGGTCCCAGGGACGGGAGCGGCCGCTTCCTAGAAACGAGGTACTGACGCAGTGTGGACAGAAAAGACTGAGGACTCTTTTTTTTTCTTTTTTTCCATTGACCACATATCCTCTACCAAGGTTAATTTTCAGGACCGAAGCCCCTTCTTTTTATTTATTTTTATAATTAAATTTTTTATTCAATTCCAGTATAGTTAACATACAGTGTTATATGTAATATTAGTTCCAGGTGTACAATATAGTGATTCAGCACTTCCATCCGTCACCCGGTGCCCATCACAACAAGTGGGGGCCTTAATCCCCACCCCACCTACTTCCCTCTGATAACCATCTGGTTGTTCTCTATAGTTAAGAGCTTGGTTTGCCTCTCTCTCTCTCTGCCCCTCTCCTTTTTCCTTTGCTTGTTTTGTTTCTTAAATTCCACACGAGTGAAATTGTATAATTGTTTCTCTGACTTATTTTGCTTAGTGTGATACTCTCTAGTTCCATCCATGTTGTAAATGGCAAGATTTCATTCTTTTTATGGCTGAATAATACTCCATTATATATGTTATATATTATATATATTATATATATATATAATATATATATACACACACACATACATATTCCTTTCAATTTATCTGTTGATGGACGCTTGTGAAGCCCCCTCTTTTAAGAGTGAATTCTGGGGGACACTGGTGGTTCAATCGGTTAAGCCTCTGCCTTCGGCTCCGGTCAGGATCTGTGGGTCCTGGGATCGAGCCCAGCATCGGGCTCGCTGCTCAGTGGGGAGTCTTCTTCCTTTCCCTCTGCACCCCCCCCCACTCGTGCTCTCTCTCATATAAATAAATGACATCTCAGTTAAGCATGTGCCTTTGGCTCTGGTCACAATCCCAGGGTCCTGGGATGGAGCCCCATATTGGGCTCCCTGCTGCATGGGAAGCCTGTTTCTCCCTCTCCCACTCTCCCTGCTTGTATTCCCTCTCTTACTGTGTTTCTGTCAAATAAATAAATAAAATCTTAAAAAAAAATGAATTCTGGACACCTGGACATCACAGCCAAGCTGTGAGCCTTTGTGTTCTGGGTGGACTCTCCAAGCTTTGACTTCTCTGTAGCTCCTGGACCTGATGGGTCAACCAATGCTGGCAGCAACCCTTGAAAATGCACCCTGACCCCAACCTCTTAGTGTCTCTACCTCACCGCTCTGCTCCAAGCCGCTACCATGTCCAGCCTACATCACTGTGGCTGCCTCCTGATGGCCTCCCCGTGTCCACCCTTGTCCCATCATCCCCCAGTCCACACATAGCTAGCAAGCCCCGCAACCCTTGTCCCCCGCTGCCCCACCCCTTGCCACCCCACACCGGTCACATGGCTTCTGCAGGGCCCGGTAACACCCACCCCCCAAAGGCCTTTCTCTCTGGGACCATCCCCAGACACTTGCATTAACTCTGCACCGTCTCAGCCAGTCTGTGTATTGTCTGCCACCGTCAAGGTCCAAGTTCCACCAAGAAAGAAATGTGTTTTGTTCCTGCTGTATTCTCCATGCCCAGGACAGTGCCGGGCATACACTGCCTGCCCAGGAACAGCTTTGTTGACTAAATGCGTCGTCAACGTTAACCAGGTCCCGGGAAGGGATGAACAACTAAACATGTCCCCAAGCTCAGGGTAGCTTGTAGACCTCTGCCACATTGGGACAACTACAAAAGTGAAACTGATTTTATTTTGAAAGATGTTATATAATTATTTGAGAGACAGTGACAGCACGACTGGTGTTCCCGGTCGTGGGTGGGGAGCCCAGTGCAGGCCCGCGCAGCCCATGTCCCAGGTGGTGGCCAGGTTTCCAGGCCGCTGCTCTGGAAAAGCAAAGGAGTTAGCACTTGTACCCTGGACATTTTTTTGCAGAATTTATTTTGTGGCTTCCAAAGAAATCTATATAATGAGCTTCTTTAACAGTAGTCTGTTTATTAGGGAAGAAGTTGGGTGTAAGTTTTTTCTTCCATTGTGCCTTCAAAGAACTCTGGGCCAGCACAGGTAGCCCTTAGGTGTATGCCAAGGGCTGTCTTAGCCAGAGGCTGAGCACCCCATGCGGCTTCCTCCCTTTCAACCGTCTTCTGGATGTTTACTTTCCCTAGTGAAAGGGGGAATGAAAGGAACTGATGTTTACAACGAGTTTCAGAGGGACGCCTGGGCAGCTCGGTGGGTTGGGCTCAGCGTGGAGCTGGGAGCCAGGCTCCTGAGTGTGGAGGCGGCTGTGTGTGTGTGGGTGGGGGTGGTGGTAAGGGGAGTCCTTACAGACCAGAGCACTGTAACTCGTCCTGCCATGACCTGGGGCTTAGACCGACAGCACGGTCAGTGCATTTGAAGCCCCGTCTACAGTTACCTCGCCCCGGAGCTGCTGAGTCCCGGCTTCAAAGCTTCGGGCCTTTGCCCATTTGTGACTTTACAACGAGAGACCTCCCATCTGCGTGGGTTCTCCTGCGCCCCGGGGCAATGCAACCCCTTCTAGCTGGTGTGGACACCCCAGGAGGTGCGGCCCAGAAGACCCATTTCCTGGCTTCAGCCATCGCTAAAGCAGCAGCCTCATCACCTCCTGGGTCAGGGAGCAGGCACGCGGTTCCCCCGATGGCCCCAGATGTCAGTGGCCTGTCCCGCACGGGCGAGGGGCGAGGACACGCTGGCAGGATGACAGCAAATCACAGGATGGCCGTGTGACCGGCAATCTGCCATTTTTAAAATATAACATTTATTGCTTAGATGGTTTGATACAGAACAGCTTTTCTTCTCATTCTGAATTTGGAAGTACTATACAACTGAATACAAAGAGGAACAAAAAGTACCAAAACCAAACTTGTGATTCTGTTCCTGTGGCATAAACCGGTTTTGTACATAACACGGAGCAGCAGTTAAGTTCCCTTTAGAAAAATATGAATTCTACACATTTATTATTGTTTCCTGTTTAATGCATGGGCTGAAATCACTGGGATCAACTTCCTTCTTGAAGAAAGAGGACAGAGACGGAGAGGGTGGAAGGGATGGTGCATCTTTCTGAAACCGGCACCCGACTGTCGCATAGCTTCCCCCCCGGGGCTGTATGGGAAACAGCCCTAGGTTTTATATTCTGTTTTCACAGCCGGGAGTTTCATGTAGTGATTGAATCTCAGCATTGTGTCCATAAATCAAAGAGAAAAACAAGAGAAAAACTTGCACCTCAAAAAACTTTTCAGAAGATCCATATATATATATGGATATATATATATATGTATATATATATATATATACTATTTTTTTTTGTAAAAGCCCTGAGAGAAGGAGAAAGAGAATCAAACAAATTGTATAGAAACAAATTAACTGGACATGCAAACTAAACTATGATTCACCCAGAGTTTAAACAAATCACAAATTTCACAGTTTAATATTGGGGGAGGGGAGAGCAGAACAAACAAGTAATACACTTCTCAATCTCACTAATAAAATGTGGCAAGACCTTATCGACTACGAGGGTACAGATGGAGGCTAAATAAAGCTTTAAATCAATAGTGATTATTGCGAGCTGTGGCCCCCGGCTGCGTGGCCGGGCCCGTTCCTGCTACATCTCACCGCAGCGTAGCGCTCAGTCATGGCTTCCCTCCACAGAGTCGCGAGTTTTAGTGTGGAGAGTTGCAGAGAGAAACAAAACATGAGATACCCCAAATAGTGACAACAACAGTAACAATAACAATGGTCATTAAAAAAAAAAAAAAAAAAAAATGAAGGGATGCGTGAACCGGCATTTGAACTACGCAAACCACACTGGGTGTGAAGGGATAACAGGAGATCCTTGCTTCTGATTTGTCGCCCTTTAGAGTCAGTCACACCTTGGGTTCAGGCATCCCCAGTACAGTTACAAATCATAGATACCTCGACCTTTTTCCTTTCACATGCAAAGAGATCACAAGTAATTATCCCAAGAGAAAAACATCTTCCTTTGAAGTCTGGGCAGTTGGGATTTTGGCCCCGAGAAATGGAGGAGTTGGGAAGGAAGCGGGGGAGAAAAGGGGGTGTGTGTGTCTGCGTTGGTGAGTGGAAGTGGAGGGGGAAGACTCCTCGGAGGCCAGAAGGGGCTGGGGTGCGGGGGGGGGGAGGGAGTGGCCAGGGGAGGGCGAGTGGGTCGGGCGCCCTAGAGGTCTTGGCGGAGGGGCAGGACGCTGAACCTTGAAGGTCAGCTACAGTAGGGAAACGTCTCTCATCACTGCTGGCGGCTACAGTGAGGGAATTCTATGGCCCGCATGGGATGCTCGTGGAAAAAAAACAAAATCCTGCCTTTTCACACCCAGGGGTTCGGGCTATTTCAGGAACACCAAAAACAGCATGTTCCGCTTCAAGCACCAACCCCACGTCACAGGAAGGTAAATACAAATCTATTTCTCATCTTCCAATCTCGCACGTGCAGTTTTATTACCAGTAGTAGTAGAAGTACTTCCTCGCTTTGCAAACGACAGTAGCACAGGCGGGTAAGGCTTCGGCCCGGTTTGGCAGGGAGACCGGGGAGGGACGGGTCTCCTTGCTACCTAGCTTCCTCGGAAGCCCTGGGCATGTGCCCCCTCGCTCTCCCCTCTCTGAGCTGCTCTCCGGCCGGCCCGTGCGGGAGGACCCCTCCCGGCCCCCGCTGGATTCTGCAGTCACGGAAGAAAGGCTTGTCTAAGTACAGTAGAAGAGCTACCACCCGGGGGGTGGGGGCCAAGGAAAGCTGCGGGCAGATGCCCACACAGGGACCCAGGGGCAGCCCAGGTCTCCCCGGACAAATATTGCCCATTTGTTTCTGCTGACTGCAGAGACCAGCAAACTGATGAAATAATAATAATAATAATAATAATATTAATAATACATATACCAAACATGGGGGAAATCAGATACAGGACATCTGTGCACGTTCTCCATAGGTTAAAGTTGCCAGCGTAACTCTCCTCTGGAAGTTAAGAACGGAGGTCTTGAAACTTGAACAGTAATACCATGTCTAACGCTGAAAACACGTACAAGGTTGAAGCTAGAATCTTCCCCGGTTTTGGCTGGCGCCCAACTGGAAACCTTCATCAACCACATCCCGCCATATGGAGGCCCAAATTACAGCTCCACCATGTAGCAAACAGAACGAGAAAAAGGTCTATTTGAGAAAAAAAGAACATCTTATCCACATATCCTCTGGCAATTTACATGAAATTCACATCATCTTCTTCCAGTTATTGGTTATGGGTATCCAAGGACAAATTTTTTTTCTTCTGTTTCCAGCTCACAGAACGTACGTTACTATCACAGATTTGCAAGAACAAGCTTACACACACCAATACAGAAGGTAACGTTAATGCTTAAATGAAAAGGTCCTCTCCAAAAAATTCATTAAAATATATGCTTTGTTTGTTTCAAAAAGTCATTTTGGGGAAACACACGCCCAGGCTGACACTGAAAGACTGGTGAGTACTTAAGGCACCGGAAGTGTGCGTGTGGAGTCTCTTGCACGGAGATGTAAGGCTATGGCACCGGGCAAGACGGCCCGCTCCTGCTTGTGTCTCTCTCTCTCTCTCTCTCTCTCATCTCTCTCTCACTCCCCGACAGCTGAAGGGCACTGAGGAAACCTCATGAAATATAGATTCAGGACACTTTGCTCTGCTGGCTTTCGTCTGTGTGCTGGTGGGGGGACATGATGGGTTGTCATTCTATCCCCAGGAGTGGCGAGGCACCGTCCGCGGCCAGGATGGGGTGGGTGGGCCCTTTGCCTTGTAGCTCTGGCAGGGCCTCCACGAGAGCCGCCGGGGTCTCTGGGTCAGGGTCACCCAGAGACGCTTGCCCCTTGGGGCTGCCCCCTGGAGCGGCCTTGGGAGCACTCCTGCCAGCTTCAGCCTGGCTGGCACCCGCCGTCCGACCTGCTGCCCGCTCCTCCCTGCGGCTGGGATCCTTGGTGGCATTGGCCAGGCTCTCCTTTCGGCTCCGGGTGACAGCCACGTGGTTGCTGGCCGGTGGACCCGAGTCAGCCTCGTTTTCTGAGACGGGGTTGTTGCCGCTGTGGGTGGACTCACTCTCACTGTCCTCCTCACCCCGCTCCTCCTTGTCGCTGTCCTTCCCGTGCTGCTTGGCGTGCCTGGCTTTCTGGTGGACCCGCTGATGGCGAACCAGGCTATGCTTCAGGGTGAAGGTTCGCTCACAGGTCTGACACTTGTATGGCCTTTCTCCTGGAGTGGTGGGAGAAAGAAGTGGTGTCTGTTAACAGTAAGGCCAGCAGAATCCAGCTCTCTGTCCTACGTGAGAGCAGCAGCCATGTAAGCAGGCACGGGAGCAGTGGGCAGCAGGAGCCACGACCACCCCTCACCCCTCGACCCAGGGGAAACCAATTTCTTTGTCTGAACTGGAAAATAAGGAAGCAGAAATGCAAGGGGCCACCCTCAGCTTCTCTCTCCCTTCCACCTCTCCCACTAGGTTTTTTTTTTTTTTTTTTTTTTTTAAGATTTTATTTATTTGACAGAAAGAAACACAGCAAGAGAGGAAATACAAGCAGCTAAAGTAAGAGAGGGAGAAGCAGGCTTCCCACTGAGCAGGGAGCCTGATGCTGGGTTCGATCCCAGGACCCTGGGATCATGACCTGAGCCAAAGGCAGACGCTTAACAACTGAGCGACCCAGGCGCTCCATCTGACTAGTCATTAACACACTGATGCAGGAACCAAGGTCCACAGGGGGAAGCCTCATGGACACCCAGGCTGGCCTGAAAAGAACCTCAGGGGAGGACAGCAGCGGGCTCCCTCTTGCAGGGAGAGGGCACCACTTCTGTGGCTTGCACATGACAGTGGCACCCCCCCAGTCAAAGACACCAGACACTCTGTGTTCTGATCTGGAGCAGCTGGGGCTTTCCCTCTTGCTCACAAATACTGCACTGAGAGCAGCTGAGAGCACCACCTGCCAGGGGCCCAAGAATATCTCTCTGCTAGGAGCCAAGCACCGAGCCCTCCAAATCCTCCCCGCGGCGGCTGGAGCAGCGAGCCGGAAGAATGTGCGCACCAGCACCGTGGCTGCCTGGGGAGGGGCAGGAGGAAAGCCCAGACCTCGATGCAGGCCCTAGGGGCTTCTTTTTGGAGGGGGCAGGCGGGATAGGTTTAAATCTTTCGGTTTTGTTAGTAATATCCAGGTCTTGTCCTTTCTACCAAAAAAATGGCCCCGCCTCAGGGTTTGTAGACGGAGAGCTCCAGAAGGGGCGAGGACACGCGTGTAACACGGCCGCCCTGACACACCCGTGTAGCTCCAGTTCAGTGACGTCAGACCGGCCGCCGCACAGCCGGGAAAGGCAAGGCCCTTGCTGTGCGCATGTGCAGCCAACTTCCCACCTGACGGCTGAGAACCAAGCCCGGGAGCCTCCCACACAGCACCGCTGAGCACCTGTCCCTACTGCCCGCTCCCCAGGCCACACCCTCAGTCCTTCCCAGGCGCAGCACAGGCCCCAGGCGCAGTACGGGCCCCAAACGCCAAGCGCCCACGTTCTTCTAGATGCTTCTATGGGACAGGGCAACCCTCATCCCCGGTCTAGAGCTAGGAAGATGGAGGCTTGGAGGACTGACCAAAATGCTCTCAAAATGACCACTGCTGAGGGGCCGCCCTGCCGCGAGCCTGCAGGGCGCTAGTGTACTCCGACTGGAAGAGAACCCCCGCTAAATTCCGAGTTCACGTGGCTTCACCAGCCCACGCGCACGCCGCGGCCAGGCCTCGGCCTCGCTGCTTCGCAGGAGGCGGTGCCTGCAGGCCGAGCCCCCACCAGCAAAGCGCCCCCCACCCCTGCCCCACGCCCTCACCTGTGTGGGACCTCATGTGCCGCGTCAGGTCCTGCAGGGACCAGAACCTCTTGTTGCACACGCTGCACACCTTCTTCCTCTTGTCGGCCTTGCTGGCCGCGCTTCTCGGGGAGTCGGTCTTTGGCTTCTTGTCGTCGTCACTCTTCTCCGAGGACTTCTTCTCGGCCACGCTCTCCCCGTCCGAGGTGCCCTCCGCCTCCTCGCCCTGCCTGTCCCCCGAGGCTTCCGATGACGACGAGGCCACCCCCTCCGCCGGGGGCTCCTCAGAGGGGTGGGCGGGCTTCTCCTCCGCCTCTGGCGCGGGGACGGCGGCCGGGCCGGGCTGCGGGTCCTCGGCGGTCCCCGCTCCGCTGGCGCCTGGGCCATCCTCCCGGGGCTCCTCACAGCCGTGGGCCTTCCTGTGGCGGCTCAGGGTCCCCTGGAACTTGAAGCTCTTGCCGCAGATGTCGCAGGCGTGCTTCTGGTCCTGCTGGGCAGGGCCCCCGCTGCCCGCGGCGCCCGCGTCGCCCTCAGCCAGCTTGAAGCCCATCAGCCGGCTGGCGAGGTTGAGGTCCAGGCTCTTGTTGCTCACGGTGTCTTCCTCTGGGCCGTCCGTGTCCTCGTCCTTCTCCTCCACACTGTGCTTGTCCTCGTGCTCCTGGCTCTCCCCGGCGTCCTGCTCGTCCCCCGCCCCGGGCAGTGCGGCTGGGCCCTGCGGCACCTCCTCTGCGGGGAGCTCCTCCTGGACCTGGTCGGGCGCAGGGGCTCCCTCGGCCACAGGCTGCTCTTTCTCGCGGGAGGTGAGGTCCAGCACTTCACCGCCCGCCGCTGGTGTCTCTGCGTCCGACTGGCTATCTGCGGGAGCGAGCACAGGGGCACAGGCTGAGGCCGACGCCACCCATATGCCCTTCCAAGAGCCCCATCGGGACTCTCAGCTGGACCCGGCCCCCAAGCCTGTATGCCAACCCCAGCAAGGATGCCTCTTCCCCCCAATCCTTGTTCCCACTCACATCCCTGGAAGGTCGTGGTGAGCTTGGGTTTCATTTACAAAAGGCAAAAGGACCCTCCACATACACACGTGTTGGGGTCCAGAGACCAGCTATTCTCAGAGCTGGGCCCTCCCCCCCATTCCCCACCCCCTGGCTCCCGGTAGCGGTGCCCGGAGCCCTCCACTGCCACACAGGGATGCTCAGGCCCCCAGGAAGGTGTGAGCGACTCAGGGCAGCACAGACAGAAGGACCTGCGAGAGAGGAGAGCTGGTGCATTCAAGAGGCTCGCAGCACTAGGGAGATTGAGGAAGCGGAGCTGTCAAAGTTATTTTTCCAGTGCAGAGAGATCATACAAACATGCAACATACATAGGCCCACTCCCGGAACACAGTACCTGATGAGTGTCTCACAGAATCTGGCCCAAAGCACGGATTCTGTGCAATGGTACAGGCGCTCTTGCCTGCCGGCTAATTCCCAGAGTTCCAAGGCATAAAAGGAGCTGCGTGCACACCTGCGGGCCTCCCTCACTCTCGTGAGGACCCCACGCAGAGAGGGGAAACCTCTCCTAGCTCTTCATCTGCTCCTACCTGTCCACCCTCCACAGCAAAATGAAATGCGGAAAGTCTGCCAGTTTTTAATGACCTTAAGGGATGGCACTGTGGCAGTACCAATGACGCAGAACGGACAACAGAATTTATCAGAAGCACCGTCTTCTCTTCACTCAGGTTGAATGAGGTCTTAACAGCTTTTTTATTACATGCTAAGGCCCTGAAGCTGTCTGCTGAGAACTACTATTTAATTATCGAGCCAATGGCCAACTTACTACTGCAGGGATCAGAAACTCTTCCCATAATCGGGCTGGCAAAACCCATGGTTTCGTGGCACTTAGGTCGGATGTACCTCCCTCCTTGTGCGGATCTCTGATTACAGTGCCCGAGCCAGCGGATCCGGGCACCTAAGCGGCCCCTCACGTATGTGATCGGACATGTCACCATGTCCGCCTGTGCCCATCAGTCTGAGTCACCTGATCGATTCTTTGCCATCAAGGTGGCCCTGCGATGGGGGTGAAGGAGCCGGCCCTCCCGTGGCCATGGCCACACCTGTCTGGTGCTTTTGGCTTATCCACAACCATCTGCACTTCCATGTGTCAATAAATGATTTTTATAAATTATCCAAAAAGTTTAAAGAAGACTCCTGAGATATACACACCAACGTCTACGCCTTACTCTACAAAAAACTATACACTCATTTTCTTGAATCATCCCAATAGAGAGCATCTACTAAATGAATTTTGGCATAAAGTCTATTTAAAAAAAAAAAGGATAGAATGCTCAGTTTCTTAAAAGAAAAATCTTAATCTCTGATTACTTCCTATTTGTCCCAGTATATTCTAGGCTATTTCTTTATTTTTTTTTCACCAAAGAACATGGGTTTTCAAGTTCACCGTAGCAGAACATATTTAAGACATCGTAAAAAAATCGTGATGAATTCTGAAACTAAACCCAAGTAAATACGCTAATATCAGATTGTTCTCACATTTGGGCCCCTCCTTAGCGTGGATAATGGAGAGCTCACCCTAAATCCAGTAAAAGGCCAGCTCACTTCCTCCGGTGAACAAAAGAGGGCTTGGCTGTGCTCTACCAAACTTCCACTAGGGGGAGACTTTTAACAGGGCAGCCCGCACTCTTGAGGTTCTAGCAACTCCAACTGATTTTTATTAAGGGACTCTTGGCAACCGTAGACTTAGCCTCTTCTCCTTTCATGAATATCCAGCTTCTAACGCCAGGTCCTATTTCGATGCCACCTTCTTCAACCGCCTACACCTTCAAATGCAGGTAGCACAACAGATGGCTTTTCTGAGCAACGCCACCTATCTTAACTGGTAATCTCTCTGTCCCTAGCCGTCCCCTCATTCGTGATGCTACACCTAAGAAAAACTGTGTGAGGAGGCAGGAATCCTGCGTGCACCAGTAAGTAATAAACCCACCACTGCTCCTACAAGGAGAGTGGAGACTCTCAGGTCAGCTTAACAAAGAACTACCTGTTGCTTCCTAGCAGTTCCATGTTCCTCAGCTGATGTGACCAACTATCAATCTAAACACCCAATCGGCCTGGCCAGGGGCACAGCTGTTGAGGAAGCTACTGTCTGCGTTTGGCCTCCCCAGAAGCATTTCCTGTGTGCGTGGGCACAGGGGCTCCTGGCTGGTAAGGCCAGCCACCCTTAAGGAGTAATATAAAAACGTCCACGTTTCCGCTGACTTAGAAAGTCAAGCGCAGGCGCCCACAGATATGAAGGCTCTCGCAGGCATCACCTGAAGAACCACAAGGACCCCCGAAGACAAAGTGGGCCAGGGAACCTCTCTGCCCACGAGAAAGGGAACAGAGAGCTTTAGTTCAAGGACCAATGTGCCCCTTTAAGCCCGAGCTGCCTCTTCATAGCACTGCTGGCATTCCTTGGGGTGGAATCCAGGGTATATTTTCTTTAAAGAACTTACATGATTAAAAAAGTCAGACTTACATTATAAAACATGTCTAGGGACTTGAAGCTAGGCATATAAACCTAAAATACCCCTCAAGAACTTCCTTGGTCATTTCCTGCCCCCCCCCCCTTTTTTTTTTTAATGGTCCTCCTCTAAAGCCTCA
Organism: Enhydra lutris kenyoni; assembly: GCF_002288905.1. NCBI lineage: Eukaryota > Metazoa > Chordata > Mammalia > Carnivora > Mustelidae > Enhydra > Enhydra lutris. The sequence goes on along the minus strand of NW_019154132.1, from coordinate 7,282,357 downwards.
CTTTTAACTTCATGGGAGGGAGCCCTGAAAGTGAGCTTCACCCCACACCCCTGCCATGCTCACTTGGGTGTGCAACTCTCCTTGAAATCACTGAACCCCACCTCCCTGACCTCTTTGTCCCCCGCTTTCTTACTATGTATGGATTATGACCACAACGAAACCGAACATTTATTTTCTCTTCACTGGTTTCACATTACAGCTTTCAGTGAATTTTCTTTTTCCAGAGGCTTTGTCCCTTAAAGAAACCCTATATAACGTCCAGGACCGGGCAGAGGTGGGGCTCTGATGGGGTTTGGCAAAACAGAACTCATGTAACTGCAAATTTAAAAAACAAATACACCCACAATGTAAAATTTGGTGAACTGAAGCTAAGATGTATGTTCTGATTAGCTTTTTGTGTCTGCAGGCTCCCACAGCTGCCTGCACCCCCAGATGTCGGCAGGAGGCCTGGTTCTGGGCTCTTCCATAAGCTCAAGAAGCGGAATGCAAAACGTGCATTCATCACTTGGTACTTACTTGCCGGCCACCCTGGGAAACTAAGAGTGCCCCTTGCCCTCAGTTATCCACTGCTTTCTCTCTTTTGGGACCACTATAGGTAAAATCACATAGCTGCTTCTTAAACTAGGCTTTGAGAAAGTGTTTGGAGCTACCAGGTGACAACTGTTAACAGCCAGCTGTTAAACATTAAGAGCGATCGTCTGCAGCAAATTCGAGTTCTGCCAGGATCGCTGTGGGTTTCCTGGGGATGGAACAGCTGATCTCTGGCTCACGGGGCTCCAAGGTTCCATATCTTTCTTTACCCAAAGATGCCAGCCAATTATGTAGAAATGGAAGCTGGGGGGAGGAAGTGGCAAACTGACTCACATTTTTACACCCTTAGAGGGTTTGATCTTAACCAAAGGGCCTGGCAGTTCAGGGACTGCCTTGTTTCACAAGGGCTTGGGGGAAGGCATGGGGGAAAAGGAGAGGGTCTGGAATCAATTGCTCTTCCTGGAAATGCTACCCATTCAGATGTGCCCCTCTCCCCCTGGAACTCAGATAAGGACAAGGGGGCTGGGGAGAAAGGAGGGGGCCCCCAGACAACACAGCTTCCCACCCCCACCCACATCTAAGGGAGAGAAGCACAGGATACAATTATACCCCTGGACAAAAGCCTCTGGGGAGACCCACTCTGGCTTTGAGAAATGGGAAATGTCAAGCTTTCGAGATCTGCAGAACTGAATCCATAGCTGTAACTAACCCACAGCCAGCTAACTAGTCATGTATACAGCAGCTGATTTTCTGATCTGTTTGGGGGGGTGGGAGATGCAGAACCCTAGCACTTGGAGATGCTGGAATGTACTGAATAGAGGACAGGAGTGAATACAGAAGCAGTAAGGAAAAAAAAAAAGGTGCCAGGAGACACATTGAGCAGCCGTTAATTGCTCTGTAGGGGCTGGAGGAAGGAAGCACATATCAGCACACGAGAATAATACCCGGATTCAGGTCAAGCAGAGATGTGATTAAAGAAAGGACATGCAGAGTGCTTTTTCAAACAAGACAAAGTTTTTTACTGGGAGGAGAGTTACTGAAGAGAAAAACACCCCCTCCCCACATGCCCCTCCCCTGTGGAAGGCTGGCATCACTACTTCCTGGAACACCCTGACAGCAGCAGGAGCCCGTCCCCCACTCTGTAGGATGCGGCAGAGGCTGGGCTTTGAGGAAACAACACCCAAAGCCAGTAGGGTTTCATATCCTTTTTAAATTTGATCCTACTGAGAGCTAGAGCTGCACCCCCAAGCTGAGCTCCCACCTCCGGAGGGGCCCCACGGCAGGAACAGGGGGGTCTGCTGGGAGGGCCACAGATCTTCCCCAGCCGCTCAGAAAAGCGATCTGGGGCATGTCGATGGATGTCTCCCAGGCCCCGGCCTACTGCCAGCTCCCAGTCCTCGGCGGGGCCCGCCGCTGGGGACGGCCTGCCGAGTCCTACAGAGAAATGGGAAAGGCAGCCCCCCATGCTTGCACAGCTGGGGCTCACTACCATGCTGCCAGAGCTCTGGGAGCTGCCCTCCTCTGTCCCTCTCCTCTCCGTCACCCGGAAGCACTACCTGTGCTATCATGGGGTCCAACATCACTCTCTTTTGACTGGGGGATAAGCCCGTTTCTTCTCAGGGAACAGTTGGTAACTCCGTGTTTGCGCAACTGGTGGCGTTCACAGTTAGATTTGGTAGAAAAGAAGGCATCGCATTTTTGACAAGGGAAGGGTTTCTGACCTGAAGCAGGAAAAAAAATATATATTTATCTGGCTTTCTACTGCAATGAAAAAGGAAAGTCGCTTTCCATTCATTCTCCTGGGATAACTGGCATTTGTTCCCCATCCCCATTCCACCCCTTCCTTTCAACACACGCGTGCACACACATACATACACACACACACACACACACACACACACACACACACACACACACACTCTAAAAAAAAAAAGACCACTGGTAATAGCAACAGCTCCAGTGGTATCTTCTCTTATCCTGAATGAAGTGGAATGAAGGTTTTGTCTTCAAAATGCTAAACATTAACAATGAAACCAAGACGTTTAAAACAACAGTATTACCATTAAAAATCTTAATAACAGTAACAAACAAAAGAGAGAGAGGAAAGGGATTTGAGAGAACAGCAAGGAAACACCTCTGATCTGTCACAAAGAGAAGCCACCTCTCGGTAATTTCTGGCATGGCAAGGACATCTGACGCTGGGAAATTCAACTGGTATCTGGAAGCCCGGGATGTCCCTGGGAGCCATTCCCCTCTCCCTGGCCCAGGCGGATGTGGCCTGCCGCCTGCAGTGGCCCAAAGCAGGGAAACGTGCTTTCCCGTCTGAGTTGCTGACACAGTCCTACAGGGGCCTCTGCCCCAGCTCACTGCAGTCCCAGCGGATAAGATGGAGGAGGCCTGCTCCTTCCATTAAAGGTTCCTTGGGACCCACACAGGACCGAGTCTGTGCTAGAAGATGAGCTTCGGGCCACGCACCTGCCTGCAGAGATGCGGCTGAGCAGGGCCTAGGCTGAGCCCTACCCCACCATGGGGCAACTCCTGAGAGGGGAGTTCTCTCTCTGCCCTGCCTGTCCTAACCTTCCATTTTGATTTCTTTTGTACTGTACGGACAATACGTCAAAACACAGACCCGGCTCCTCTGCAGCTGGTCCTGTGTTTGTGTGGCCGGAGGTGCACGGAAAGCTGGGGCAAGGAGGGAAGGAGGAGGGGAGGGGCTGGTGGGGGCCAAGGGAGGGGATCGGGCGAGTCAAAGTGCTGGAGAGAGAAGGCGGCAGTAAATCATTCACCCTATCACTGGACTCTTCTTCGCCCAAGTGCTAAGGTCCCAGTTTCTGCTCTTACAGGGAACAGGTTTTGTGTACTAACAAACACAGCGACCGAGCTGCAGCCCGGCCCGCGAGCCTCGTAACCTTGAGATGGCCACACGCAAACACACGTGTCATGACCTGGCAGCAAAGTCAACCGGCACAACCCCCTGGGAACACCAATCACAGGGGCCCTTCAGCTTCCGGGGGATGACCCACGGGTGCCACATCTCGTGCAGGTGAGCAGCCCGGCACTCACCGTAAGCGACTGCCTGGGCCAGGGGCGGGGCCTTATCAGCACAAGGGGGAGGAAGAAAGAAGCACTGCGCACCACACAACTCCAGGGGGTGCCATTCGCATGGAGCACGCTGGTGTGCAGCCCAGCACCGCCGGCATCACTGGCCCACGGAGTTCCAGTATCAGGAGCCGTCAAAGAGGGGGGCCATGGGGCCATCCCTTCCCTCCGGAGCGGCAAGAACCTTTCGGGTGAGGCTTCGAAATCACCAGTGGAACCTTTTACAAACACAGATGCCTGGAACCAACAAAGCCCATGGAAGGAGACACCCAGAAGCCTGGCACTTGTACTCTGAAGGACTCCACAGGGGACCTACAGGAGCAAGTGGAGAACCCACTGACTGCTTTCAAGTTGCCCTCCATGAAGCTCAGGGAGTGTTTTCTGCTAAGTCTTACAAATGACATTTAGGAAGGAAAAAAAAAAAAAAAGTCACACTTTTGGATGAAGACTGATTGTGTTTTGGGGTTTTTTTTTTTTCAGTATACACTTCAAATTATTCTTGCTTTTCACTAAAAATTAAACATAACCTTTCATAATTATTTGGTCTTTATTTTAAGTATGAAAAAATAACACTTTATCATCCAAGATCTAGTACCATAGCTTCTGAGTCAGGCCAGACTGAGAGGGAGACCCAGCTGGAGTGAGACCAGTCAGAAGCCGGGCTGCCGAGGAACTGGAGGATTCTTGATTTTAAGTAAAACCACTGGTTCCCTGCTCCTTGCCACTGCATGGTGCACTCTGTGATTTTACAGCGGGGTTCGGACAGCCTGGCTCACGCCCCGCGATGAAGATTCAGATTCTTGTACTAAATTCAGATCACGACCCAATGACGTCAGAGAAGTTCTCAAAGTGACAACTAACAAGAACCCCTTAGAGATCCCCTCTCACCGCAAAAGCCTGACACTTTTACACTCATTCACTCACTCGTTTCTTTGCACTGACGTATGACTGACATACAAGTCTCCCATTTTAAAGAGCAGTGTGCTCTCTGGAGTGCGGGCACAGAGAAAACACAAGCCCTTCCAGTGTTTTTTAATGAGATAGGTTTCCCCAAAACGTGGGGACTGGTAATCTACATGGAAAGTATCACACACAATTCATTTATTTGGGTGACTGCCACAGGTCATGCTCTGGCAAGGGTTTATTTCTAAATGTACCCATGGCACAAGGAGTGTCCTTTTGCACCTATGGCCGCCCCTCCACCTCCAACAGGAGCCGTGAAAACCATCAGCTGGACAGTTTCCCTTCCAGAGAGCAGGCAGGAGAAGAGAGAAACCCTGTACTACGTGATACTGTCTGGCAGGCACTGGGGCCACCGGGAGCAGAAGAACAAACAGTGAGAGTAAGCGTGACATTCGGCTTCCCACCCACAGACATCTTTCCGTGGCCTTCCACCCTTGTGGGGATGGCTTCTCGCTCGCTGGCTGGGCAAAGATTGCCAAGGCCGTCCCTCTAGAAAGTTGGAAGTAGCCAAATAGCACTGGCATCCAGAACACTTTCCACATGGAGGTCTGCACACTTGGACGCCGGCTGCCTGTGTGCCACGGGGTGTGGGGCAGGATGGGTGCAGAGGACCGCAGGCTAGCAGAGAAGAGCCACTAAAACCAAGCGTGAGAATCCCAAGATGTCAGAGCTGGGGGCGGGAGAGGTGGGAGGCTCAGCCATCCCAGGGTCCAGAACCCTTCACTTTAGGAGAAAAGGGAGTAGAGAAGGAGGAAGGTGAGGAGGAATGGAAATGGGTTGACTGCATTTTCTGTACTCTCTGGGCCTGGGGCCTAAATGGGGGGGGGGGAGGGAGGGACAGTGGACTGTCCTCTCCCCAAGGGCAACCCTGTTCAGGCAGAGGAGCCAAGGAACCAGGAACCGTCCTTGCTCACTAGGACACAGGCCAGGAGGAGAGCGCAATGAGGGAGCTCAGCCATGCAGAGAGAGCTCACCACGGGCGATGAAACAGGATGGCAGATGCCAGCTTCCTCCCGAGACATGATCCCGAGAACCTGAGCCATGGGCCCCTGGGCCGCAGAAACCCCACCGGTCTCCCCAGAGCTGCCTGTCTAGGAGACAACAGACGGATGTTACGATCCTTCTGTGCATCCGCTATGAGGTCAGGAGGAAGCGGACTCTTGAGACACAGACGCAGTTTGCCTAACAGTGATCTAAACCCAGACCTTGCTCGAAGCTTTGGGCTGGAACACAGCTTAGCATGATCCCCACCCCCTGCCAAAAAAAAAAAAAAAAAAAAGAAAAGAAAAAGAACGAGAAAAAGAAGGCCTTTTTCCTGTAAAACGCTTTTTGTTTACAGGGCCGTTTCAGAAGCTTGTTTAACTCCCAGGAGCGTAACACATGGGCCTCCGGGCTTATTCCAAGGTTTCTGGAAGGAACGCGTCCCAGCCAGCCACGGAACCAAGCACAGCTAGGGGATTCTTCAACAGCAGAGCCTCTACCAGTCTGTGGGAAGCGTGGGTGGGTCAGATGGTTTCCCAGGCTGCGTCCAGCCGTGACACTCGAGGATGGAAATGTTCTAACACAGCACCAGGCACGGCCAAGTGCTCTATAAAATTATTTAATGGAGGTGATGCCGAGGCTGTCCTGGAAGCCGAAGCAGGAGGACAGCAAAGGCAGTTCACGAAGCCCAAGGGGCACCAGCTGAGACAGCATCTATGCGTGTGGCTAGTACCATCCTGAGGCCACCATCAGGGCTGACTGCTAGGATTTGGGGCTGTATCCGTGTTCATCTCCTCTCCAAGCCCCCGCCAGCCTTCTGCACTGGACCGTGTCAGGACAGGTCGTGAGAGCAGGAGACACACGCCCTCACACCTGCTAGCAGAAAAGCAGCAGCCACACACCCCGACCGTGAGGCAGCTACAGGGAACATGACCCTGGCTTTGAACTCAGGCTCAACCAACTCGTGACCCAGCATAGGACCTCACGCTGTTACTCAGTGTCACTCAGCCTTCATCTCTTTGCTTCAAGACGTGGACAACATCGCCCTCATGGGACAGTCAGGAAGACTAGCTCTGGAAGGTCTCTCTACCAACCCTGAGTGCTCCCCTCAAGTCAAAGCCAGAAACCCGCAGCAGGAGGACATGGGAATGAGAACAGGTTGGATAGGAGGTCACGGATCGGCCTGTCACCAAGGGCCCAGGAACTGCTTAGGAATAAGTGGCAGAACGCGTTGACATTTACGCCCACCCCAACCTACTCCATCCTCAACAAACCTCCCTCGTTCCTTGCCCACTTTCAGAAGCTATGAGACTTTAAACGCACTCAAAAGCCAGGCAACTGAAATGACTGCATTCACAAGTGGAAACTTCCAGCAGACACATGCAAGACGTGGACAGAACTCTGGGAAGGAAATGCCAGGTGCTCCGGTCCTCCTAGGGAGACTGGTGGTTTGCTGGGAGGACAAAGTCCAGAAGTAGACGGCCTCACCCACGGACAACATGCACGCTTTCTGCTAAGCACAGGACTCCCAGCTGCGGGGAGGGCGTGCAGAGGGTTGGGCATGGCAAGAGCCACATGCCCCATCAGACTGAGCCATCTGCTTTCTGAAAAGTGGTAACACGATTACTCACTTCTCCAAAGGCTCTACAGGTGACAAACAAGGCCCCCCCAGAAAGGGTAGCAAGAGCCTGGTGTGGGGCACTGCCTGTTTACCACGGATTTTCTTTTCTGAACCGCTTCCTTCGGGGAACTGTGACTTGACTTTGTCAGGCTTACAGGGTTTCAAATGAAAAGGACAGTCTGAAAATGCAGCATACACTTCCCAAATCTAGAAATTCCGTCCAGGAGTGGAATCTTTTGTGGACAGGCACTTCTGGCTTGCTGCCACCAGAGTCCTGGATTCGAGGTCCCACCAGACCAGAGACCCCCCGCCCCCCCTTGCTCTCCCCCCCACCCCCGCCGTTTCTCAGGGACTGCTCGGCGACCTCCCTCCGTCATTAGTAGAAATAGCCTGCTATGGGCTTCTTGGAAGCTTCTAAGATGATCACCCCCGCTTCTGAATGAAGCCTTTGCACTTGGGGACTGAGCGTGGCTCACACCTCATTCCCAGTATCTGCCCTGTAACCCTTGTAACTGACTAGGTCCGCCTTGTAACTGACTATGGTTGCCAGATTTAGCAACTAAAAACACTCCAGTCTCAATTTCAGATAAGTGACAATTCAGTATTTAGTCTATCCCCAATACTGCACGGAAAAATACCTACCCTAAAAATTATTTGCTTTTTTCTGAAATTTAAAGTTTTAACTGGCATCCAGTATTTTATCTGGCAAACCTGTATCATACAATTCTCTCTTGGGTTTCAGGTCCTACACATTAGTATTCACGTGGTAATCTCCAAAAGACTAAGGACCTCACCCAATTTACCTTCAGTTCAAGGATATAAACCCTGTATAAATATTCAGTAAATCAGAATTAAGAGGAGAGTGTATGGTCACGTGACTATTCCAAGTATCCGGAATAGTACATTTTAAGTATTACTTAAAATGTATCCTCTTCAAGCTCTCTTAAAAAATCAACATATAGGGGCGCCTGGGTGGCTCAGTGGGTTGAGCCGCTGCCTTCGGCTCAGGTCATGATCCCAGGTCCTGGGTTCAAGCCCCGCATCGGGCTTTCTGCTCAGCGGGGAGCCTGCTTCCTCCTCTCTCTCTGCCTGCTTGTGATTTCTCTCTGTCAAATAAATAAATAAAATCTTTAAAAAAAAAAAAAAATCAACATATAGAAACTAACACAAAAAATACTTCCAGCAATCCTCTTACAATTTACGTCTGAACACTGGCTGTTTCTCCAAGAACAGCTGATGATTTTAGTATCAATAAAATTAAAAAAAAATTCTACCACTCCTTGTCACCGATCTTCCCCATAATTGGGAAGGCGGGATTGCCTTAGTGAAATGAAAGAGAACTGTGAAATCTACAGTATTCCCTTTAAGAATATACGGAGCCAAACGAACTTCATGGAACGTTCAGCGCTCAAAGCTGCTCTGCAGAACCGGGGAGGCAGTTTTTGCCACCAAAGCAGCGAGGCCACTGTGGCTCATCCCTTAACACCAACTTCTACTTCTCCCTCACTGGCTCCTGTGGGTCACGGGGTAATCTTGCTACACCCCGCTTTAAGGGAAGAGGTGGGTGAACGTCAGTGATCCAATGGGCTCAGGACCATTTTCATCCCCAAACACCGATGTGCAATGCCTGCCTTCACCAGCAGCCCTTCGGGGTTTGAGACAGTGGGGACAGGTGATTCTGGTGACAAGGGCACAAAGGGAAGAACTTTCAGCACCACCAGGCAAGCCCCCTGCTTCCGAGACTGAGGGAGAAGCTAGAAATGGGGTTATGGGGAAAGGGTCCCACGCTTCCGAGCCTGCACCCCTCCCCGTGTCCCCCTCTCCCCGGCCAGCCAGGCCACAGCCTCCCCTCCGGGCAGTAGTGCTCCTGGCCTGGCGGGCCCTCTTACCAGTGTGCGTGAGCATGTGCCTCTGGAGGGAGCTGGCCCAGGGGAAGACCCGGGGGCAGTGGGGACAGTTGATCTTCTGCAGGCAGTTGGCGTAGGAGTTCCGCTTGGCCCTCAGCAGCTTGTCTTCGGGAGGGCTGCCCTGCTCCTCGTCACTGGGCCCGTGGGGGTCCGCGGGGGCTCCGGCCACTTCATCCTGAGCATCGTCCTCTGCGGTCTGTAGGAACGGACTGAACTTGTTGGTGTCCGTCGTGGCCAGCATCTTCTCGATGCTGGCAAATTCCCCGCTGGAGTCCAGGTCCACCCCGCCGCTGCTCGAGCGGGGCCGGCTCCTCATGCCCTTTTTCCGACCCCTCTTCTTGGACAAGCCCACTGGCCCCTGCTCGGTGGGTGAGGCCGCCTCCGGGCTGTTGGCAGGAGGGGATGGGTCACTGGATTCTTTTGGGCTGGTCGTGTTGGCGGGGGCAGCAGCGGCTCTGGGGACAGTGCTCCCCAAGCCATCTGGGGCTGTGCTGTTACTGCCCGTGCTCGTGGGCCCCAGGTCGGCCACCTTCGCTTTCAGCAAGGTGGGGGCTGAGGACACCGATGAGATGATCTGGGCGATAGAGGCCAGAGGGGGCAGCTCTTCTGTCACGGGGGGCTTTGGCAAGAGCAGTGGGGGCTTGGGGCGCAGTGGCCGCAGCAGTGAGGGGCTGCTGATGAGCGTGGAACTGCCCAAGATTGGGGGGCTGTTGACCAGAGTGGAGGAGTAGATGGGGACAGTAAGCTGAACTGAGCCCTGCAAGGGCTGAGCATGGGCTTCCAGAATGCTGGCTGCAGAGGCCCCGGGCTTTTCCAGGATCCCGCTGGGCCCCAAGGTCACTGGCAGGGTAGGGCACAGCGGAGGACAGGGAGTGGGCTGCTCACAGTTCCCTGGGTCCTGCTCTGGCTTCTTGGCTTCCCCGGGAGCAGTGGCATCCTTGTCTCCTTTCCTGAAGTTCTTGGGGATGGACAGGTCGATGGGCTCCAGGGAGCAGTCATGGGGCGCCGAGGAGGAGGGGCTCAGGAAGCCAGCGACGTTCTCCTGCTTCACCTGGACCAGGGCCAGGCCCTTCTGGGAAAAGTCCAGGGGCTCGTTGAAGTCCACCGGGAAGTTGCCGGCGGGCTCCAGCTTGACGGAGACGTGGGGTGGCAGCGGCTGCGGCGCCCCGTGAAGAAAGCCGTTCTGCGGCTCCAGGAAGGCAGCCAGAGGCTTACGGTCGCCAAAGGTCCCGCCACCGTCCTCCATCCTCCCCGCAGCCTCGGCGGCCGCGTCGGCGTGGCTCAGGCTGTCGGCCGCCAGGACATAGCTCTCGATGTCGTGCTCGGGCACGTGAAGGTGCTGCTTGAGGATGTGGTGGACGCAGTTGCGCTTGGCCGAGAAGGCAGCGCTGCACTCCTTGCACTCGAAGGGCTTGCGGCCCTTGGGGCAGCCGCCCAGGCCGCGGCCGCAGTGCGTGCGCATGTGGATGCGCAGCGCGCGGTAGTGCTTCAGGTCCTCGCCGCACAGCCGGCACACCGTGTCCGGGGCGCAGAAGGCGTCCACCATCTCCGCGGCGCTGCTGGTCACGTACTCGATGTTCTTCTCGATGTCCTTGCGCGTGGCCTTGAGGTGCTTCTTGCGCAGGTGCCGCTCGCAGTTGGCCTTGACGGTGAAGGGGTAGTGGCAGATCTTGCAGATGTAGGGCCGCTCGCCGCTGTGCGTGCGCAGGTGGCGGATGAGCGCGGCCTTGTCGGCGGCGATGTAGTCGCAGATGTTGCACTGGTACGGCGAGATGCCCAGGTGGGAGCGCACGTGCGCGCGCAGCACCCCGGAGAAGGCGAACACCTGGTTGCAGAAGCGGCAGGGGTAGAGCACCTTGCGCATGGCTGGCGTCTTCTTGCCACCGGGCCCCGTCATGATGGCCTTGAGGTCCCCCTCCGTTATCTCCTGCTTGATCTTGGCCTCCATGCTCAGGGGCAGCAGGGCCTCGATGATGCTGTCTTGTTCCAGCTGCGTCTTCATCTCGGCCTGGCCTGGCAGGTCCACCCGTGGCTGCTGCAGGAAGAGCTGCGTGGTGGTGTCTGGCTGGGCTCCCGCCTGGGACGGCAGCAGGTGGGCACTGGAAGCTGCCTCCATGGGGCTTTTGAGGAGCTTCAGGGGTGGCGGGGGGAGGCTGGGGCTGATGCAGCCCGGGGAGGCCTGCTGGGCACTGAGGAGAGGCGGGGGCGTGGAAGTGGCCACCACCGTCCGTGGGGTGACCAGGGGCTTTGGCTTCAGAGGGGGCATGTGTTTGAAGATGGCCTGCAGAGGGGCGGCGGGGGCCTTGGACAGAGGCGGAAGACTGATCTGCGGGGGAGCGGAGGCTGCCATCTTCAGAATCTGCTGGATGTCCGCCAGCTCGATGGCGGACTCGCCAGAGATGGGCTTGACCACGATGCTGCTGTCAGGCTGGATGATGAAGCCCTTCTGGAAGGGCTGCAGGGACAGGTGCTTCATGTTCTCCTTGGTAGCCGGGAGGACCGTGAGAGAGCCACCCAGGGAAGCAGCTTCGAAAGGGGACAGACTCAGCATGCTGGTGCAGCCAGGGTCCTGAGGTAGCTGACATCTGAGTGTCTGGAGCTGTATTGCTTGGTTGTCATCCGGCAAGGGCTCCTCGGCGGGGGCAGGCCTGACGTCTTTGGTGGGCTGCAGGCCCAGGAAGGCCAGGAAGACCTTCTGGTCCGGGGCGTCACCGGCCAGGGTCCTGGCCTGCAGCCTTTCCCGTCCCTGGTCCGCGGCGACGTGGGTCTGCCTGTGCAGGGCGAGGGAGGAGCGCATGGGGAACGCCTTGTCACAGGTCTCGCAGACGAAACGGTGCTGCTCGCTGATGCACCTTCGTAGGTTAGTCTCACACCAGGCCTGCGTGGAAGCCAGGTCGGCAACAGCAAGGGAATAAAGAGGATTTAAACGTCATCACCACCCTGAGATGCAGGAGGTATCTGTTGAATAAGCTGCCCCAGGCCCCAGCCCTGGCCTCCTCCTGCTTGCTAATGCCTGCTCGGGACGGAATCAGGAACACCCCCAAAGCACCTGAAGCATCACTTCGCTTCATGAATGACATCAGTCTCTAGGGTATCTCAGGGAAGCAATGAAATATGGTTAAGTAGTAACATCACAAAGATGGGATTAACCCTCTTCTTAAAAACGGATGGGCTGGGGACTTCCCACCACCAGCGGAGAACTGGCTACCTTCCTGACTGGGAGAAAGGGCATTGCTGGGCGGGGGGGGGGGGGGGGGGGGGGGCGGGGGGCGCCCGCGGGGGGGGGGGGGGGGGGGGGGGGGGCGTGGGGGGGGGGGTGGGTGGTTGTGAGG
>NW_019154132.1:7248753-7269823 GCF_002288905.1 Enhydra lutris kenyoni | reverse complement strand
GGGGGAGGGTTATGGGAGTGCATACATGTGGGTATGTGCATCTGTGTGTACACACATTCACTGAACTTGAGGCTTCTGTGCCTTGAGAGTTGCCCTGTTGATATCCTCTACCTCAATTATTTTAAGAAGTTTCAAAGTAGTTTCAGCAGTGTTTTATAGGCAGAGAACAAGTATGGTTCAGGTTACTAATGATCCAAAACATTTTTCATTGAAACTACAACACTAGAAGTACCTGTAATATGGGTATTAAAGAAATATTAAAAATAACACAAATTCAATTCAGATAGGGCTGGGGTAGAGGTGGTGAGCAATTTGCAACTTTAAATCCAAATGCCCCAGGAATGGGCAAAAAGCACAGGTGAGCTAGACACATACAAATTAATAAGAAATTCAATGCAAAACAGAAGCCCACCTATCCCTCTCAGCTCAATGACCCACCCACTGAAGACTGAAAGGATCAAGCTGAATTTCAAGAAAAAGGTTGTGATAAAAAAAGAAAAAGAGACAAAACCCAACTGACAACGTTTTAAAGAAGGAAAGCGTCAGGGTGCCGGGCCGGGGGGGGGGGGGGGGGGAGGGCAGGGGGTGGCTAGTCCAACGACACGCCCATGGAGGTGGCTGCTGGGTCCACAGGCAGAGCAAAATACCTGAGAAATTCGAGGAAACTTCCGACAGGAGAAGTCAGTGAATCCTAAGTCATGGAAGCCAGCAGGAATGGAAGGGTTGTTCTGAATGAAAGGCCTTCCCATCGCGTCCCTGGGAAGCTGTTTGTGGACAAGTGCGTTGTGGCGCAGCAATCCTCGGTGTGTTCGAAAGGTAACGCAGCAAATGTCACATCTGGCAGAAAAGAGGGACAGGATATGAGGGAGCCGCCAAGTCCGAGTCTCCACTTGCCCAGTAGTGTATTATGGTATTTTTTTGTTGCTTCATTTCAACAGAAGTAAAAATAATACGACGTCAAGGAGCTACTCTGTTCGTGGTTAGGACCAAGAAAACTCTTCCTCTAAAAAAAATGGTATTTTACCAATTTCTGCAGACAAAGTGATCATTTGAAAGGCTTTGCTCCCTCCCTCGACTCAATGGATTCTAATTATCATAAATGTTTAAAAGTCAAATAGCATACATTTGCACAGACTCTAGAACACCCCTTCTCTGACGGGGATGAAATGATCAGGATGAAATGATAATCAAATTTTCCGAGTGAATTCATAGCCTGCGACAGTGACTACGTATTCAATTCTGATATTACCAACATTATCTGAAAGACAATCGTGGCTCCTAGATCAGAAGCCAGGCATCCTGCAGGGGCACAGAGCACGCCCCTGGTCCGCGGGTGGGTATCCTGACTTTCATTGTATCGATGATAACACCGAGGTTCTTAAAAACCTTACATAACGTGGCCGAGGTCATATGGCCAAGTACGGAGCAAAGATAAAATATGAACCTTGTTCATCCTCCCGCCCACACCTGTTATGATACTGTCGCCTTTTCCTTGAAAGACTCCCACGGATGCAGTCCATCTAAAGGTCAGTACCCTCCACTTCAGAGATAACCTACACCTTAAGTATCCTGGGCCACACAGATGTGAGACAAACTACTTTAGTATTATTGCTTACTTTTATTTTTTTAGAGGGGAAGGGGGGACAGGGAGAAAGACAGAGACAGAGGGAAGTGGGGGGGGCAGGGAACGAGGAAAAAGAGAAAATCTTTTTTTTTTTTTTTAAGATTGTATTTATTTATTTGACAGAGAGAGAGACCACAAGCAGGCAGAGGCAGGCAGAGAGAGAGGGGGAAGCAGGCTCCCTGCTGAGCAGAAAGCCTGATACAGGGCTCAATCCCAGGACCCTGAGATCATGACCTGAGCCGAAGGCAGAGGCCCAACCCACTGAGCCACCCAGGCGCCCCGAAAGAGAGAAAATCTTGAGCAGGTTCCATGCCCAGCATGGAGCCTGATGCAGGGCCTGATCTCACAATCCTGAGATCATGACCTGAGCCGAAATTAAGAGTCTCTTGCTGAACTGAGCCAGCCAGGTGGCCCCAATTGCATTTTATGACGCTTCCTCCACTCTCCACACCAGTGTCACCATCTGAGTCTTCACTGAGAACCATCCTGACAACAACCCGATCATCAACAACCCCTAGACCAGTACGGAATACAGTAGCCACCCCAACCACACGTGACTACCTAAATTAATTAAAATTTCCTCAATCACATTACTCTCACTTCAACAGTGGCCTCAGGTAGCGCTGACCTACCACACTTGTGTGTTTCTATGACCGCAGAAAGTTCTGGTGGACGGGGCTGTGGGCCTAGCACCTTTCCAAGTATTTGCGTGTACACACGCATTTGTCTCTCACAAAGCCCCTAAAGCAGGTGCTGTTAGCGCTCCACAGGAAGGCACATGTGACATCGAGCGGTACAGTGACCCGCCCGAGTTTACACCACACAGACCTTAGCGGGAACCTCCTTTGCTCTGAAATTCTTCTCTGTTAAAAAAGAGACAGTAAATCACCCGGGAAGCAGCTGAGCTCCTTTCCTCTCGTGCTGAAAGAAAGAGGTGCCAAATATGTGCAAGTCCACTGTCCTTATCACACCGTGGCAGGCCACGGCAAGCGAGGTCCTATTGTGTGTCAGCCTCTCCCTTCTCCCGGGCCACCCCGGCCGCATCTCACCATGAGATTCCTGTCATCATTCCATTAAATTTAGAATCCCGGGTTCCTTCAGGATGACTTTGTGTTTTGAGTGGCTCATGGGAACCCGGTGTGACGAAGGCTCGAGGGAAAGCAGGGCCACAGAGAACCCGGGCTGCTTTTAGGTACCGAACTTCTCACAGCTGTGGGCCCACACGGCGCCGCTTCCTCCTCCCTCCCTGGCCCTGATCCCTGGGAACTCGTCATAGGCACATGGCCCATGTTCAGGGTGGCCCCCCAACTACAGGGAACCCTGACCAAAGTACCCAGAGGGCGACGCCGTGAGGAAGTGAAGGAGAGAAAACAGCCTGGCCGCAGCTGCCCAAGTGACAGTTTCATCAAGGGCCACGTGGCCCGTGTGGAGGGGCTGTGACCCCGAGGCCCCGTGGCAGCTCTGTCCTGTCCTGCTGCCATGGAAACGTCACTGCTGTCTTCCACCACGCGGACTTCAGTCCCCCTAGACTTAAAAGTTCAACTGCACACTCCTTGTTGTCACCACCCCAGCAGTCAGCTGGAAGCCATCCCCCAACCTGGAGAGAAATGTCTGGACTGGGGACATTTGACGCTGACCAGACAGTGGGTGATAGAAATTGCTGTTACTTTTAAAGTTGTAATATTTTGGTTGTGTGTGTGTGTTTTAAGTCCCTTTCCTTTACAGATATGTGATGAGATACTAATAAGTGAAATGTGATGCATGGGGCTTGTTCTGAAGTTGTCGGGGATGGGGGAAGAGGTGAATCACGATGGGCTAGGAATTCCTGAAACTGGGGGAATGAGGTTCATCACACTGTGCTATTTGCGCATACGTTTAACATGACCCTAATACACGTAAAAGAGAGTAACACCTAAAAAAAAAAAATAAAAAAGGGGAGGAAGAGAAACATCTAATTACAAATAGCCAATGAGAGAGGGCTGATTTCCCATCTGTTTTTTGAAGCTCCCACAACACTCAAAGCACTATTTGCGGCAGATGTGGACGGGGGGTCCAGTTTACAAAAACCCCAGAAGAGAAGCCCTCAACACTGAGTCTCACTCTGGCATGGGTGAAGGAAGGAGCCTGTTTCCCCAGCAAACCTATGGGACAATCAGACCTCTGGGAAAAAGGCAGACGGGGCCGGGGGTCGGAGGAAGGCAGGGGTATTAATGCGCAGGCAGAGCGAGCCACACTCGGCGTGCTGGGTGGTCAAGGCTGTGGCCTCACTTGGCGTGGCCTGTTGTGAACTGGAGATGGTTCCGATTTTCTCTTTCCCTGCCTTTTCCCCTCTGTCCTGGCTTGGCCAGAGGAAGGTGAGGTTTGGGAAGCTGCAGGAAACGGGAGCTGGTCTGTGCCTTCCATGGAAGGTGAGAACAAGAGGAGGTGATGAAGTCGAAGGCAGGCTCTGAGGGCTGCCCCTCGTAGGCACCTTGCCCCTGAGGTCTGCACTTACTCTTTCCAAATTAATAGTGAGCACTGACTACGTACATTTTGTGTAGGACATTTGGAGAGCATTTTGTTTATTTATTTTTAAAAATTTTATTTATTTATTTGACAGAGAGTGAGCACAGGCAGGGAGAGCAGCAGGCAGAGGAAGACAGAGAAGTACACTCCCCGCTGAGCAGGGAGCCAGATGCGGGACTCGATCCCAGGACCCCAGGATCATGACCTGAGCCAAAGGCAGCCGCTTCACCCACTGAGTCACCCAGATGCCCCTTGCAGAGTGTCTGAAACTCATCTTACTGGTGTCAGCTGCTGTCCTGTCCCGAATGCCGCGGAATCACAACAAATACCTGAGCTCATTCATCCTAACAACCCCGGACACAGACAGCGCTAGTAAGAGTCAAGGAGTGTGAGTGTGTGATCCATCAGCCACACCAGGGGGCTGGCCCCGGCTCCGCTCCCCCACCTCCCAAGACAGCAGGGGTTACTGCACCTCGTGGGGGAGGAGCTTACGGACAAAGTCAGGGAATGGGCTTGGGTGGGGCGTGCATTAAAAAGAAGCCACGAGGGGCGCCTGGGTGGCTCAGTGGGTTAAAGCCTCTGCCTTGGGCTCAGGTTATGATCTCAGGGTCCTGGGATCAAGCCCCGCGTTGGGCTCTCTACTCCGCAGGGAGCCTGCTTCCCTTCCTCTCTCTCTGCCTGCCTCTCTGCCTACTTGTAATCTCTGTCAAATAAATAAATACTTTAAAAAAAAAAGTTAAAATAAAAAATAAAAAAAGAAGCCACGTGGACGTGAACTATTTTATCTAACCCTAAAACACACACAGCCGACCCTCATTATGGGCAGATTCTGTACCCGTCCATTTGCCGACTTGCTACGACGTACTTGTACCCCCGCACCGTGCCTGCCCGGCATCCAGGGACACGCACAGCGAGCGGGGAATGCTGCGTCGCCAGACGCGCGCGCGCTCCCGGCTGCGGCTGAAGGAGGCCACGCCGCCCGCCGTCTCGCCGCAGCTCCTACTACAAACCAGTGTCCCTTCTACAGTCTACACAGGGCCATAGTTCCAGCCTTTCTGTGCTTTCTGCCGGTGAGACCGTGGTTTGAGACGGCTCCAAGCACAGTGCCAAACCCCGTGCGTGAGCGCGAGGAGCTGTGATGTGCGGCTGGTAGGAAGTGCGTGTGTCACACGAGCTCTGTTCAAGCGAGTTTCGGGGCCGGGGGGCGGGACGTCACTGTCCTCCGGTCAGTGCCATTTATCAACTAAGATTTCTTTAAACAGAAACAAACGTAAAACCAGAGTCTGTGTTGATTAGGTGATGAAAATGTAGCAGGGGTTCCCAAGAAAATAACCCTGTTTCCTCTAGGAACGACGGTTTCCTGTTCACTAATTCTGTGTTGCTGCAATCCCTGGGGACAGAACGACTGGGAGTAACAGTAAGTGACCGCAGGTTCACTCCCCGAGGGCTTACACTGGACTCTCACGGCACTGAGAGCAGATCCACGTCCGGGTCACTGCATGGACATCTTTATTTGCAGTTTTACGCTGCGTTTGTTCGTTTGTTTTTAAGATTTTTATTAGAGAGAGAGAGAGAGCACAAGCAGGGAGGGGGAAAGGCAGGCAGAGAGAGGGGCAGGCTCCCTGCTGAGCAGAGAGCGCGATGCAGGGGTCCATCCCCAGACCCTGAGATCATGACCTGAGCCAAAGGCAGATGCTTAACCCACTGAGCCACCCCGGTGTCCCAATAAGGAAAGTTCCTCTTATTTTTCTCTTGTACCCTAGAGACCTTTCGGAACACCATCCCCGAGTCTACTGCACTAGTGCACAGCTGGCTGGCTAGTAAGACGACTCAGGGTGAGGGGTGTCATGAGTCAGTGTTCTGAGAGGGAGGAGAGCGTCTCATGCTAGGGCAATGAGAGATGACGGCAGCTATCGCAGCCACAAGTTCTTAATGACACGGAGTTTCCTTCACTTCTCTCTAACATGTCTGTCCCCCCTCCATTCTCTCGTTCATCTTCAAACCCCTCGCGTTTCTGGCACCCAGGAGAATTTCACTCATAGTAGGTGCTCAGTAAACACACGGCTGCATTAACCAGCACCAGCCACAAGCTGTGTGTGCCCCCTGGAAGGCAGCTGGGGAACAGTGTGGGATGGGCTCAGGGACCAGAGACAGTGGGAGGGTAAGTGGAGGTTGTGCCAATCTTGGACAACTTATTTCATCTGTATTTTGATTGCCTGCTGGGCAATTTCCCAAACAGGCCTGAGATAGGAATTGCTCCCTCCATGACCTCCTTACTATATAGTGAGAATTAAGTGACAGGTCCTCAAATCTGTCCTCAAATCTCCCAGGCCTGGGAGAGCTCTTCCCCAGCCTTCTCTGGGCCCGACTGCTCCCCTATCTGTAACATGGGGATTCTTAGAGTTATGGTCAGCGACGGAGAATAAAATGCTTGGAAAACTACAAGGGGCTACTCCAAACTTAACCATGAGCATGTACTGCTCAGAACAAAAACCATCAGGAATAGCCCATTTCCTGGCCATGAGAGCAAATATGAAAACACAGGGAAAATGAATTTTAATTTTGAAAGGATGTGTTCTCTCTCTTCATTCTCAAGAACTTTACCACAGTCTCCACTGTTTCTGTTTCATCTTGAGACGCACAGGAGAAATGTGCGTTCTTTCTGGTCGCCCTCTGTCCTGCGCCACCTGCTTCCCTGCACCACCCCACACCCCTGCCCCCATCCCCGGTCCTGGGGCCACAGCTCAGAAGAGAAGCGCATGCCATCCTGGCCTGCACATGCCCTCAGAGCCTCCTAATAAAATCTAAATGAGGCCAAGAGCCACAGCTTCACGCCTCTCCATTCCTGGGATTCAATCAATGTGTTCCTATTTCGCTTCTGAAAAGCTACAGAATGTCATCTCATAAGCTGCTCCAAAGTGGTGGTGGTGAGGCGGGGGATAAAAACTTGCTTTGAAACCAGAAGCACAGCGCAGGGATGGTTACAAGGAAGAAAATGAAACGCCACAGAAAAACGCTGCTTCCCATCTCCCGCTCGGCACCTGCTGGCAGACCTTAAATAAAACCAGTGTGGAAAACCATCACCCAGAAATGTTGGGCAGGCTTTGTCAGCCAGAGACACTCCGGTTCAACCAGCCTTCCCAAGGCCCCAGGAAGAACACTTTGCAACTGTTTCTAAAGAGCTCTTCAAGGACAATGGAGATCATTGTTCATCTGTGGGCAACGCTGCTCCCTGCGGGCCCTGACCCAGGGGTGTTTGCTAACCTCACTTGGGCTTGTCAGTCTTCATGAAGACCACAGCTATGGGTCAGGTGGGCCCCACTGCTCTACCCTCCCCCCTGGGCTTGTGGGATCTCTCCAGCGTGCCCCGATGCCAGCCGCTCCAGGGACCCATGGGCAGCACCACTGCAGGACACGCCGAAGGAGCAGGACCTCACTTTAGAAGCCGTGGGACCGCGGAGCGCTGGAGGGCGATTGCATCTTGCCTGTGAACCTAAGAGTGTGCCAGAGGGAAATCTTACAAACGCAAGAGATTGCTTTCCGATACTGAGGCAATGCAAGAGGAGGGCAACTTTCCCACATGGAGAACTTCACCATCAGTTAAGATCAGGGCATTTGGGGGAAAGCGTTAAACCAGTGAATGCTAGCCATGGGGTTTACAGATGCCAACAGAACTCTTCTAAAAAAACAAAACCTCCTTTTTTTTTTTTTTTCCTTTTTACATCACCTACTGATGTAAATTACTCAAAGGAAAACAAAAATTCATCAACGGAAAACTCTCCGAAGACAAGGTGAGGTTACAAATCAAACACAGGGATGAATACTACCAGGGACATTTGGCTTGTCCTCAACTTACACACACACACCTGTGTATGCATGAGCTCCAAATCATTCTGCTCACAGAAACAGTGTTTCTGGACCCCAAGATAGTCCACCAGAGCCTGTTTCACCCAGAAAACACCTGAATTCCAGCACATGTTAGGAAATGCTTCTAGCAGAAAGAAAACTTCATTTAGAGTCCTGGAGATCTTACCATGCCCCCCCCCACCCCCCGCCATGTGACATCCCAGCCTCCCGCAGAGCTGGCTTGGTCACACCGGATCCTGTTATGGGGCCCGGGGCTCTGCAGTTGGGTTAGGGGTGGGTGGGAAGGCAGGAGGGATGGTCTTGGGGCATGTAGTCAGGGCTGTCCTAATAGCAAAGGGGCGAAGCGGCTGCCTGCAGCTTATCTGCCCCCCACCCCCCCGCTTCCCTTAGCACTGCCGCAGTGTCACTGAAAGGGTATGGGTAGGTGTGAAGCACAGATAGGAGAGGCCTGGGGTGGGAGTGTCAGAGGAGGGAAATGCCTCCCAGCAGCATGCAGGGGGGATGAGCCGAGTTTCTACTGCGGCCCCTGTGGCTGGAGGGACACACCGCCACCACCAATAAATACACTTTATCCACGGTCCTTGCTGTCCCTTCTGCAGAAATTAAACAAAATCACACAGCAGATGGGCCCCAGATTTGACGTGGGCTGGCCTGGAAGAGAAGCCCAATTCTCACAGGCACGGGGAACTACGCTGGTGCTGAAGCCACAGAGAGACCCTACCCCGCCGGCCGCGGCTCAGCCTCCGCCGCTGGCTGTCACAGGCCCACGGACAAGGGCAAGGGCGGGAAGAAGCCAGCTCCAGCCCGTCAAGGGGATCCTCTCCTTCCTTAGCTGAGGGCTCTGTCCTTTCAACTCTCAAAGGACCTGAGTGACAATGAATGATGTCCCTACGCATACCCAGATCCACCACTAGTCTTCAAAAGACAAAAGTTAAAATTTTAAACTCGCGAATCGAGGGCAGACGCATGCGTCCCACAGCGCGCCTGTGACAATGGGACCAGGCACCGGGTATCAGTTTTCTTATAACCAGTGCCCTGGTGAGAAGACGCTGCATCCTTCACATCCTCCCTTCTCACTGATTTCTCCCAAGAGAACTACAGAACCCTGCGCTGGGGCGGAAACGTGCACTGGGACGAACGTGCTCTTCCCGTCGGGGCATGTAGGGGTGCAGGGGGTGAGGGTCCAAGGAAGCCTGGCACAAAGCCAGCACTTCTGAAGGCTCAAAGGAGAGCGAACAGTTACCCTACCAGGAACCGCCGTCACCCTTCAATGAGGCATATGTCCCCAGCGATAGGAGTGGGTTTCCCAGACAGCCTTCCCAGAGGACCTACGATGGGAAGGAAGCCTGCGAACACATCCAAGATGGAGAGTCAAGCCCAGGGAAACCTGAAGGCAAAGTTATGAGCAATGGGCTTTACTGAAGCGGGAAAGCAAGGCCACCAAAAGGCTTTAAAATGAAAACCTTGTGGCTAAACAGATTTGGGGATTATGAGCTCCTCCCAGTGTGTGCCACAGTCCTACTGTACTCATCTGGTGACCTCAGCGCTCCAGAACAAGAAGAAAACTCGGACGTCCACGGAAAAGCTTAAGAGCAGACCGAAGAAAGAACCAGAACCTTGCCGTCAGGTGCCTCACCTTTATGGCCAAGTCATATCCACCAGGATGGCAGTTAAGGGGCAGGGGAACTCCATCAAGAACGGTTTTTATATAAATTATATATATTTTCCTACGCTAAACATATTTAATTTTTGAAAGCCTGCTTTGGCAAATTTCAAACATTAGGAAACATCCCTTTAGAACCTCTGGTTTCCCTAAACATCTAAGAAAATGATGTGTAGTTCTACTATTTAAAAGCTATCCAGCCCCTTCAAGCTTCTAACTATCCAGCGTTCACAGCTGGATTACAAAATGCAGTGGGCATGACTCAAACCAAATTTAAACAGTCCTTCTGCTTCCCAACCTTTACAGAAGCAAAGCTAGATGAAAGGGGCTGTTGATGACAAGGAGGACTCAAGGGCAGACGGCTTTCATGCTCTCTTGTCAAATACAAAGTACCTGGGAAAAGCCCCTGAATGGGACGCCTCAGTTTCCCTGGAATAGGATACCCGTCTGAGGACTGCACTGCTCCCTTCCTCCTCACCACAGTCCACAGATGCATTTTCCAGCCGGGGAACCAGCCTCGGCTTGCCTGGGGGCCAGGGACACACTAGGCGGCAGGCTGGGATGGGGCTGGCCGGCAGAACCCTGACTCCACAACTCTGTTCAGAGGACAATGACTCCAACCCACGGCACGCTCTTAATGGCTGGACACCAGACAGTGGCTCACACTCCTACTCCCTGAGCAGCCAGCGGGCCGGGCCCCTGTCATCAGAACCCGGGAGATACCTTCCCAGGAAAGCTGAGCTCACCGGGCTACTTCCTTGAGATACTGAATTTCTTGCTCATTACAGTGTTTTAATCCAGAGACTGACATTCCTTTTTTAAAGGGATTTCATGCTTCATTTTTCTCCTGCTCGGTCTCCAGAGGCAGAAAGGGGTAAGTGCAAACAACCTCTCCTGGGAGCCCCACCCGGCTCAGACATTCCTGCCCTGGTGCCCACCCTCCCCTCCCCTCCCCTCCCCTCCCAGCCCGAGAACTGACATCCAACAGCTGCACTAATCTCTCCCAGTTGCTGGGAGCAACAGTGAGGGCCTGTGACAGGGCCTTGGCCGATGGCGGGCGGCAGCTTGCCCTCCCCACGCCCAGGAATCCACCCGACTGCACACGGCGTCCGACACCCTGGCCAGACTGTTCAACCAACCAGTGTGGCGTGAAGTCGGGCAGGTCTGAGGCACTTCACAGCGGGCAGGCTGGGGTGAGCACAGAAGCTGGGGGCCACCTTGGCTCTCAACAGCCTGAGCCCCGGGAGAGGCCCTCGGGCAGGGAGGAAAGGGGACATCCTGACGATGGTGTCTCCAACTTGCAGGTTGGCGGTGGGGGCAAGGGGGCAACAATGATGACACCACACACAGACACACACACACACACACACACACACACACACACAGACACACACACAGACACAGACACACAGACACATACAGACACACACACACACACACACAGACACACACACACAGACACACACACACAGACACACACACACACAGACACACACACGTGTGCGTCCCCCCACCCCACCCTTTTTTAGCTCCCAACACTGTTTCAAACCTGCCTCCGCCTGGCCAAGCCACAGACAGCTGGGAGTCTTCAATACAAGATGTTAATGACTATTTTTTATATTCTTTCCTTATTTCTAGGATGACATTTAAGTGTGGGACCAATAGCATGTCAACTAGTCTGAGAGGCTCCCTGCAGGTGATGGGGTGTGCAGGGGAGGGGGTACAGCAAAGGGAGCCCAACATTCCTTGGAACACTTGACAATGCAGAAGAAAGAAGATTCTGGTACCTTGCTCCACCACCAGGACGAGGGGGTGGCCTTTGGCCTGGCCCGCACGCCTGTGACAACATGCACCCTCACTGTGCAGGACAGGCCCACCTACAGCAGGGAGGCTGTACCCTTGAGAGCTCACTCGTGTTCCCCGAAGACTAATTCCTGACCTAGATTCCACACAACCGAGATCAAGTTGATCAGGCGGAGGACAGCCTCCACCTGGAGGAAACCGTGAGGTACCAGCCCAGCTCGTGACGTGGAAAACGTCAAGGGAAGCTCTACACTGACTGCTCAGGCTCCCTCTGCAAACCGTGTCCTTCCTGGCCCCGAACCTGTCCCTTTCGCCGTGTTTCATAACTGCCCATTTCCTTGTTTTCTGACTAGCCCTCGAGGGGCCCTGTCTCCAACATCACTGTTTTTTCCCTTCAAGTCTGGTGAAGTGCCTGACACACAGTCAGCACTCAATCATTTGGATCCATTTTAATGGAAATAATTTAAAAATTATTTATTATCTGTCCTTTCATCAAGAAGCCATGTAACATCAGACAATAACTTTTGCTGAATTCTGCCCTCAGCAATAGCCTCAGAGCCACGTAACCAGCCAGCTGTCACCCCTCCTGGCCCAGCACCCCCCCCAACCCCGCTAGCCTGAGACAAGTCATTCACACGCAAGACCAGGGGCCTCTCCAGGCACCTCCTACCCCCGCTGTAGGCGGGCTTGTCCTGGCCTGCGTCTGTGCGGTGGGCTCTGCACACCTGAATCGTGGCTGGCTCAGACTCAGAGGGGCCATGACTGTACCCCACGCCCGGACTGTATGTAGCCAGGAATGCGAAACGCATCACCAACAGTTTTTACACTGATTGTACGTTGACACTGTATTTTTGGTATTGTTGCTACGAGTATGATCGTTTCTGCCTATTTCTTTTTCTTTTTTAAAAGGTGACCAGTAGAACATTCAAAACACTTTGCCCATCAACGTCTGATTCCAAATGCCGGCTCTCTGCCACTCCCCCTTGTCTAGGGGGCTGCGGATTTAGTGCTGGTCATGTCAGGGCCCAAGCAACACCCGGCACGAAGAGCTACAGCCACCACGAGCAGCTTCCTGCCGGCCTTTTGCTCTACACTCAGCTTCGTGAACTTGGAACAGGAATGGGGAACAGACTCAGCGTTTACACCCGTTTGGACTTCCAACACTTTCTATTAAGGGACAATAGGCATCTTGCCAGCTTTGGGGACGGAGAAGGGGGGGGGTCAGAGCAGGAGAGCGAGAAGCCAACAGCTGTTTTGAGTTATAAACTTTCTGTTTAAGCCGGTAGCATCCCACTGTGGTTCTGCTGCCACTGGGGTTTGCAAATGGAGTCGGTGTCTATTTTAGCTCTGGGTTAACAAGCAGTGTCTCCCACCGGCTCCTGTCACAGTTCACTGGCTGGCTGGGCCCCGCCGGCTCCTGCCTGCCCCCACGGCCTCCTCTGATAGCAGGCTATTATGTGGAACAGCGGAGCAGAGAGGAGAAGAGGGGAATTAACTATGTTCTATAATCAAGTCCCTTTGGTTTCCAGATGCAAGCCCCACCCCACATCGCAGCAGCCACTAGACGGGGGATGGCTGGCTTGCCCCCCACAACGGATGGGCTGCAGGCACAGCATCCAGGGGCTCCAGCAGGGTGGAAGACGGCTGGATGGGGCCGAGTCCCCAGCCCGCTACAACGCTGCTCTGGGCAACCCCTCACAAGACAGAAGCCATCATTCCCGAGCGGGCAAGGAGAATAGGCAGGACTTCACAGTGCATCTGCCTCGTCACAGCCTTGGGGACACGGCACGTGAATTACCCACTAAAGCGTGCAGAGCAGGACAAGCAGCATCCAGTGCACTTCCCATCCCCGCCTCGGAGCAGCAAGGCCAGCCTGTCCCTGGGGCAGGTGCTGGTCTGGGAGGCCCCACTCCGGGGGAAGCCAGCCCCTCATCCAGGCTCGAGCTTCTGCTCTCACTGCTATATGCTGTGCCGCACACGCGCCGGCGGCCCCCATCTCTCTCGCGAGAGTCTGATTATTCTCTCTGTAGGATGGGATTCTCTAGAAGGGGGCAAATGGATTGTTCCTAAGATGGTATGTGATCCCAAGTGAAATAAAACACCCAGAGGAGCTCCGAGACGCACAGTGCGTTCCCTCTCTGTAGTGCCCGGTCACATGGCTGACTGGCAGGGGCGCAGGGTGGTGGCTGGGGTCCCACGTGCGATTGTGGGCTGTGCCCACGACTCACCCTGTGAGGCCTCACCTCTGTCTGCTTAGGCTCTCAGCTGAGAAAGCCATCTCAACATTCACCGCCCACCACAAGCCCACATCCTGGGGATGCTGTGGACGTTCACGAGACCAGGAACATTCCCGCATCTCTCAGGACTGGGCCTGCAAAAGGAAGGGCCAAGTGCCTTTTCCTGGTGGACAGAAGGACAGCAGGAATCTAAGGCCTGAAAAGGAACACGGGGATTACGTGGCACGAAGGTCACGGCCAGCTGGCGGAGGTCCCTCGAGAGCAGGGTGGGATCCGGGAGTTCTGACCACCAGCCTCTCCTATGTGGCCAGCGGGCACTTTCCCGAGATGGGGGAGTAATGAAAAGACATTCTGTAGCACCTCAATGGCTCAGCAGTTTAAACCCTTCATACATTCTTTCTTCCCCTAACGGAAAAATGTCCAGCAAACGTGAGGAAGTACAATGCTATCTGATGCGGATTTCATTACCACACGGTGAGGCTTTTCCCCCGATTCTTCACTCCCAAGTCACAACCTAACACGTGTCCTGAGAGGGAGAGCGGGTCCAGACATCGGTGAGTCTGACAGGCGTCCAGACTCTGCTCCCAAGCTGTCTCCCGAAACCCAGCCCTGCAAACGTGCATGCGCTTGCCCTGCTCTGGGAGAAGCCTCAGCCGTGCCTCACAGGACACCACCTTCCGATCTGGTCGCTCCCTTGTGGCCCCTGGTTCTTCTTGGTGCTTAAAAACCACGGCAGTAGCCTTTTTAAAAGTGGCAATTCTGCCGAAACCTTTCCAAGCCTGTCTGTCACTAAGAACACAGGACTTGCTGCCCAATGAGAAAGTTCTGCGAGAAGATGGGGAAGGAAAGCCGAGGGGACCCCGTCCGCAGCCCAGCCCTGAGCACCGCTGGAGTCCTTGCACCAGCCACCGTCTCTGCCTGGGCAGGGGAAGGAGCCCCAAACCTGGAGCCAGCAACCCAGACCAGCAGAACCTGCACCTCTTGCTGTCTGCCTGTGTCGGGCTTCATGTTCGGTCGACGGTCTTGCATGAAGCAGAAGCCTTCTTACCCCTAAAGGCTTTTGTGAGGTTTCTGTGCTACCAGTGTGATCCAGGTGAAACACTAACGAGCAGCTGGTATGCCCTCCTGTCCTTACCACAGGCTCCTGCACGGCTAACAGTCACCTAGGCTGCAATGCCTCTTGCGTCACAGAAAATATGCTTGCTGCCCCAAAGTCCCCTGTCACAGGGGATGCCCCGTGCACCGGGCCATCACAACTGCTCTGGGGCCCGGGCCTGGCCTGGCCTGTCACCAAACCCAAGTCAAATCCCTTTAGCTCAGTTTGGAGGACGAGGGAGTGAGGATCGGCCCTATGTTGGAGGGCACTGGAATGAAAAAGAGCTTTCCAGACGACAGGTGCGTTCCAGCCCCTCTCCTACCTTAGCGGGTTATCTGAGTGGGTCTCCATGTGGGTCTCCAGTCCATACTTGCAAACGAACTCCTTGAAGCATATGGGGCAGTGAAACACTTCATCAGCCTTCTCCAAGTCCCCCGGCTGCCCATCTTCCACCATCTTGGGAGGAAAGGAAAAAAGTGAAGTCATGAAGGAGGTCCCCCATACGGTCTGCTTCAGAAGAGAAGCCCAATACTCAGTCCAGATCTACAGGGAGGCCACGGACCAGTCCTTCATCCATGCAGCAAATCCTCCCCAAGCACTTCCATCCCCCACCTTCAACACACTCATTCAGTCCATCCACGCTTAGGGAGCACCCGGTGTCTGACAGGGACAGAGAACAACAGGAGTCCCTAACGGCATAAGCCTCCCCTCCAGCTGGAGAAACCAAACAGCACAGAGCAATGACACAAGCTCCTCACTTCGCGGGGCTCAGCGTGCGGGGCCCACAGAGGAAGTGCACACGGGGAATGCTTTCCTGCAGACACCTTGCGAAACAGTGTCGGAAGACACAGGTTAAAAGCGTAGGATGTCTGCCAAGTCCCCAGACTGTGAGAATAAAGACTAGAGGTATTTCTGCCAGGAGTCCCGTGGTTAGGCACAGCGGCACGGGTCAGTGAGGGGCGTGGTGGTGGTGGCAAGAACCTTTTTAGCAGGTGCTGGGTCTTCTTTCTCTGACTCAGCATCGTGACTCAGTTTCCTCTTGGAGGGCAGCCGCCTACGCTTCAGTGGGGATGGGGGGGCCGTAGCTGTAGCACTGTTAGGGTCCTTCTCGTGAATCTTCATATGTCTGGAAAGAAACACACACATACACACACACTGTGATTTGGCAAAAAACTGAATTGGTTGGTTTCTTCTAAATTTTTCGTATTTTTTGTATAATATGTTTAGGTGTTGGTTGAATTTTCTTTAAGACAGACACTACGATTTATACAGTGACCACTCTCTTTTTAAAGCCTTCTATGGGGGCACTTGGGTGGCTCAGTGGGTTAAAGCCTCTGACTTACGGCTCAGGTCATGGTCCCGGGGTCCTGGGATTGAGCCCCACATTGGGCTCTCTGCTCAGCTGGGAGTCTGCTTCTCCCCTCTCTCTGCCTGCCTCTCTGCCTACTTGTGATCTTTATCAGATAAACAAATAAAAAAAAATCTTAAAAAAAAAAAGTCACTGCTTACCTCTTTCTCAAAAAAAAAAAAAAAAAAAAAAGCCTTCTATGATCTCCCTGAAGCCCTCCACAAAGCTCTCACAGGTGCTATCCAAAAATGTCCCTCAACGCTTTGCTGTCTGTCAGAAGTCATTCTGAATTTCACTGACACCAATGAGATGAAAAAACCATGTGATTGCCTCTTGTACGTATTCAGATGAGAGGTACTACTTCAGGACACACGACTCTACAGGATAAGGGATCCCCAGACACGGCCAGTTCACACATCGAGCGATCACTCTGCACTCGCCCCCAGAACCCACCTCGCACACGCCGGCACTACGTGCTCGCTCTCCTCTGCTTTCGGAGGAGGCACGCTGGGGGTCGAATCTGAGAAGTGCTAATGCAGCCCATGTCTGGAGTGAACCTGAAAGGCTTTCCGTGTTGTTCACGGTGTTACGCGGATTTACAGATGGTGCGAGGAGCGGGGGCAAGGCAATGAGTAAGCTGCACGTCGCGACCCTGACATCTGCAGGGCCAGGAACACACGTGTGAGAAAGCATTACATACAGTCTGTCTGTCTGCTCCACAAAGAAAGCTTAATGGGTGGCCTGATTTAAGTGGCCTTACTGGAAAGTTCTAAAGCAAACACCCTAAGAACACGGTCCCAAGGCCCATAAGGAGGGAGAGGTATTACAAAAAGACGGTCATTCTCAATTTCCTTCCTTTGTGACATAAAGGGTTTGGTTTTCCTAATGACAATCGTCATCACCATCATCTTTGGGGTTAAACTGTGCCAGATGTAGGAACAAAGTCCCAGTTTCTTAGAAAGAGCTCTTTCATTGGATTATCTCACTGGGGAAGCACAAAGGAAAGGGGAGAGACCGCGAGGCGTTCAGTCCCACTTCCAGGCAGTCTCGTCATACTTCCAGAAAGAAGCGCAACTCAGCTCAGCTCCTTCTTTAGAGGGGAAAGGCCAGGGATGACAAGGCTAAGACGCCTGTTAACTGGCGAGCAGGACAATTCAGGTGCGTGGGCCAATGGTGCAAAGAGACAGTTGAGGTAAGGCCTTTCCCCCCAATAATCCTGCCCTGTGCTACCCACGGGTGTGCGGGGCTCAGACCCTGGGCATCTCCTATTCCATTCTACAGACATACTTTAGGAGGCAGAGGGCCCCCACAGCAGCCCTGACTATCTCTGCCCCGGCTCACAAAGCGCCAGCCCAGCAAAGCCACCACTAGGTGGGATGTGGCCTTGCCCTGGAGGGGACGGGCCTCAGGCCAAACCTCTGTTCTCCAGGTTGGGGGGCTCGGGGTGGGGAGTGGGGGGGGGGGTGGTCAGTGTGGTGGAGCAGGAAAACCGAAAGGGAGAAAATGGAAAAGAACCACAGAGAACCACCAAGCCCATGTCCACCTAATTTTTTGCTGAGATTATCAGGGAAGGGTCCTTTATTACTACTTCTTGGCCATCTAAAACCCCAGGAAAGGTCTTGGGAACCAAGAGCCTCATTCTAAGTACCCCTTCTATTCCAAGCTGATCGGGATTTAGAGAACATGACTTACTATCAGTGTTTAGAAGGAAAAAGGAAAAGGCTAGCAAGGTTGATTATTTATTGTATTGCATAGTTCAGTTTTAGAAATGTAAAAATAAAATGTTTTAAAGCACCTAAGAACTGAGGAAGTATGAAAAATACCATGGGATGTAAGTTAGACCAACTCCTCTCAACAAGTCACTAAAACATTAAATGAAAGACAAATGCCTTCTCTACGGCTGACAGGTGACCTGTGCCCATGAACACGAGGCCACAAACAACCTCAGAGAACACCGGAAATCCGAGACTGACAGCCAGAAAGGACTCACTCACTCAAGCTACACCTTTATTACCTAGTTCTGGGGTGTGTTGGAAGCGGTTTCCACAGAGCAGAGGACAAGGAAGGACAGCAGTGAGCACACAGCGAGGACCTGGTGGGGGTTTACGGGTCCTCATGCCCACTCTGCGGACGAGGCTGCGGAAGAGGAGAGGCTGACACGCCCGGGCCCTCACAGCCAGGATGGACCCATGTGTGCCCACTGTTGCATTTGGGCTCTCCCCCAAGACTGCCTCAAGCCAAGCCTTCGATCTGTGTTCTGGATCACTGGCAGGAACCTCAGGGCTCCAGCCCAACCCCAGACACTTCCTCTCCAAGTGACTATGGTCCAAGGCCTCGCACCTGGTACCAAGCTCTAGCCCGATGTCAAGAGAACGAAAGAGATCACTCTCCACCCCCAGTTCTGCCTCTGTCTTCTTTTGAAAATCTGGGGCTGCCCTTGAGCTGCATCATTGCTAAAGGCAGGAAAAGGAGACCAGATCAAAGCAGTCTCAGAGGGCTTGGTGGCAAGCACGTCAATGCACTCTAGTTCTCCGGCCAAGCCCTCTGGAGCTTCAGGTTCAAAGCTCCAGCGTGCTGCTCCCTTTTGGGGTTCAATCTCCGACTGGGAGTTCCAGTCTGTCCCTTCGGCAACATGGTGACCAACAGCTGCAGGTTCATGAACTCAACTCAGTCCAGAGTCCGGCTGCCAGGGTCTGGGAGCCTCAGCTGTTTCTGAATCTGGATATGATGTGTAGTTGAGACATCGTCTAACCTGGCCCCTTCCCTTCTTCCCTGGGCTCCAATAGCAGGAGTGGCAACACTAACTGTCCACTTCCTCCCGAATGCTCACAGGAAGTGGGGCGTGCCACCAAAATGAGCGAGTAATGGCCTCTTCCCCCTCAGAGTGTGGCCAACGCAGACAGGAGGACTGGCGGGGAGGGCAATTCTATCTCTTCTTTAGAAGGCTTGCATCTGTTTTTCTCTCAGGTTTTATTTCAAGGACGAATGCTTCTCGTTTCTACATACCCTAAGCACCCGTACACTCCAGCGAGCCTCAGATCTGGCAGGGAGCTGAGATGCTAGCCAGCCTCCTCCCAGCACAGAAAGCCCCCAGCGCACCAGAGAGATCGGCATTTCATGATGCTCAAACGCTTTTCCATTTTCAATGATGCTAATTATTAAAACCATCTTTTCCGTGTTGAGCCAAAAATCCCATCCTTCCTTTAAATGCGTATCTGTCCTCAGGGGCAATGTCGAATCAAGTCTACATTCTCTCCTAGAGGGCAGCTCTTCCATTAATTCAAGAGGACTATGGCGTTTCTCCGAAGTTTCTCTTCGCTGAGCTAGACAACTCCAGCTCCTCCAGCCAGCCCCCTCAGGCTCTGCCAAATCATACCGGTCATTCCTAACCCTGGGATGTGCCCCAGTGCATGGCTCTCTCTTCAGCCATGCTGGATCAGAACGAGGCGCCATCTGGCTGTGGTCTGAGGGTACAGGGCACAGGACTGGGGTGCCCACCTCTGCAGGTGGTGTAAACAGAGCTGGGGTTCCCATGTGCGTGTTCAACAATGATGTCACACCCTCAGCTCCAACTAAGATCCCCGTGACTTCTTTGCTCCAACAGCCATCGAGCCCCATCTTCTCCACTCTACACTGGAGCCCTTTCCACGTTTTCATTTGCCAGACTGGCAGGGATGAGACATGAGGGATGAGACATGGTGCTGCTCTCATGCACTGCTGATGGGAGCAAAAATGGAACGTACCTTTCTGCAACGCGGCTGAGCAACAGGGAGCAGGATTTTAAATATGTATGCCCTTTATTCCAGCAATTCCACTCCGAGGACTTGGTCTTGAAGATCAAGAGTTGAATAAATGTGCAGGGATTTATGCACAAGGACTGAGGTACCATGAGAACTCACGATGGGTACGCTGCAGAAACACCGACATGCAACGGCCGCATAAACTGACCTCCCTGATCTCCCTCTTGCCCTGCTTCCCTACACCACAGCCAGGCGGAGCTTCTAAAACACCGCTCACATCACACCACTCCCCTGCTCGTTAAATGCCTCTGACGGCTCCCTTCCTAGAACTAAGCTAGCCTTGGCCTATTTCTCAGGCCTCATCTGTTGACACCCCATCCTGATCTCAAGGCCCTCTGAGACATACGAGTTCTCTGTGGGACAGAGGACCCAGCGCTGGTACATTTGCTGCTCCTGCCTCCGCTGCTCCATCCCAAATCCCTAGGGCTGGTGCCCGCCATTCAGACTCCATGACAAGCATCCCACCATCTCACACAGAGGCTCTCACGCCCACGACCCTGTTTCACCTTCCTCAAAGAACATACCAGAAACTGAAAATACAGTGTATTTCACTCGTTGGACTGTTTCCTCAGCCTCAACCAAAAATAAGTTTCATCATAGCACTGGCCCTTGGTGGCACCTGGTAGGTGGTCGACTGCCAGATGGCTGAATGGCCGGACTGACGGATGGATGAAGGACGTGCAGAAAACCTGTTCACCTGCCATCTCTCTACAGCCATGTCCTCAGCCTCCAAGAAACCTCATGATTAATGCCCTTCCTAGGGTTTAATGTGGGGAAACTCGACAGGAGACTGTAAACACTGCTGTGGTAAAGGGACCTGAATGAAAGCACACCAAAAAATGAATACTGAGGACCCATGCGAATTTCTCCCATTATTGGTACAAATCTGTGTTCGTATATTCAAAACTCCACCTATGTTCACAGTAAGCTGCTTCTGGCACAAAATTCTAGAACTTTCCTTCAGAGGCCTGTCACTTCAGTCTTAGAAATCCTGCCACACCATGGCATAAGGAAGGAATGTTATCAGAACTCTTTGAGGATTCAAGTGAAGTTTTCTCCCATTCATAACACCTGGGCTGGGGGCCTGGTGTTATCTGTTTGGCGGGCGGGGGGGGGGGGGGGGGGGG